>NC_068278.1:54196839-54496839 GCF_025860055.1 Xyrauchen texanus | reverse complement strand
TTAACTGACTCTAGCGGCTCAACAGGGCTCTCTGAAGGCCCGAGAGGACCATGGAGAGATCCTGTGAGTGGAACAGGCATGGCCTAGGAGGGTTCAGCCTCCGGGCACCTCTAATGAACCTGATGATTAGGTCGTGCATCCCTAACGACTTACCGTCCACTGCATCCTGATGAGCCGCTATGGAAGCTACATAAACCTTCAAGGTGGAGGGGGACTGAAGCCCATTCAGCCTCTCCTGCATGGATGAGAGCACTGACCTGACCGCGCACCTTCCCGCATCTTTAGATCGGGAGGAACACCAATTTTCGAATAAGTGACACTTTAGGGCATAAAGCAGCTTAGATCTTCTGCTTCCTGTCCAAAGGCCAGACATGGAGGTTTCAGAGGTCTTGGCATGGATGCCAGAGGGTGCCCAGTCCCTGAGAAAGAAGGTTCTTCCTCAGGGGAATCATCCAGGGAGGTGCTGTCTCGAGGAGCGTGAGATCCGAGAACCAAGTCCGAGTGGGCCAGTAAGGGGGCACGAGTGTGACTTGTTCCTCATCGTCCCTGACCTTGCAGAGGACTTGTGCAAGTAGGCCCCCGGGGCCAGCTGTGTGCCAGCGAGTCTGAGCCGAGGGGAGCTTCTGTCAGAGAGTACCATAGCAGGCAGTGGGTGGATTCATGAAAGGCAAACAGATCTACTGGTGTTCTACCGAATCGACCCCAAATCAGCTGGACCACCTGAGTGTGGATTCTACACTCTCTGCCATAACAGCACGTCCGCTGTGGCGTTGTGGTTGCCCAGGACATGAGTGGTGCGCGGCGACCTCAGCCGCTGCTGACTCCAAAGGTGGAGATGGCGGGAGAGTTGCGACATGCGAGGAGAGTGAACGCAGCCTTTGCGGTTTATATACGCTATTGTTGCTGTGTTGTCTGAGCTGATCAATACGTGCTTGATCAGTGGCAGGAATCTGCACAGGGCAAGTAATACAGCCAGCAACTCTAGGCAGTTGATGTGCCAACCCAGCTGCAGCCCTATCCAGGAGCCAGTGACTGCATGCCCGTTGTACACGGCGTCCCAGCCCGACTGGGAGGCATCTGAAGTAACTACGAAGCGTCTGAACATCTGCTGAAGGGGGAATCCTGCCAGTAGAAAACAGAGGTCTGTCCAAGGGCTGAATAAGTGACAGAAGGAAGGGGTGAGGGACACACGGTATGTGCCGCAGAGCCATGCCAATCTTGGGACTCGAGTCTGAAGCCAGTGCTGAAGTGGTCTCATATACATCACCCTAGCGGCACGACTGCCGCTGAGGATGCCATATACTCCAGAAGCCTCTGAAATTGTTTCAGTGGAACTGCTGTGCCCAGTCAGAACGTACTCAGGCAGTTCAGCACCTACTGAACGTGCTCGCTCATCAGCACATCAGGATCAGTACTACTTGCAGGAGGGCCATGGCAGGCAGGGTGGAAGCGGCCTGTCTAGCGGCGCTGTAAGCCTTAGTCGCCAGAGATGATGTCAACCTACAGGCCTTAGAGGGGAGTGACGTTTGATCCCACCAGGTGGTGCTGTTTTGTGGGCACATGTGCACCACAACTGCTTTATACACCTGGGGTAGCTCCGTGTACCAGTCAAGGGTAGGGAGAGCGGACGAGAGAGGAAGTTGGTTTCGGGCAGTGAAAGGTGCCCTCCACGTCTTCGTCAGCTCATCATGCACCTCCGGGAAGAAAATAACGTGACTGTGAGTGGCGCCCGGAACCCAGGAACCAATTGTCTAGGGCTGAGGGGAGGACAGAAGGTTCCAGTACAGCCCAACACTCGCTGCGACCTGGGAAAGAATAGCGGACGGCTCAGTGTCACCCTCAGACTGGGCTGGCACACCCGAAGATGCTAGCCCAGTAGAGTCCTCAGCGTCAGAGTCCACCAAGACGCTCTCCGATGCAGCGGCAAAACTCATCCAGCTCGGGGGCTCCTAAAGAGACATCAGACTGGCCGTAAGGTGAACCGGTCTCATCTCGGAACCGGACAGGGGCAGATGAGCGTGCTGGGGAACGGGTGGTATGCAGTGATTTAACTGGCAATACCGCTGCAATTAAATTCCCGAAATCATCTCCAGCGCCAGCGGCGCTGGCCCAATACTCATTGGTAAAAGTCACGATGTGGGGGGCGGAAAAAGGAAAGCTGTGACCGCAATGTTGCCATGGTTATTTTCTCGCTGTGAGAACATGGAACATCCACAAACGCTGCCTCAGTGTGATTACAGCCCAGACACGTGAGGCAGCGCCCATGGCCGTCAGAAGTGGAGAGGTAATGTCCGCATCCAGGAATAACACAAAGACAGAAGGGCATCTTGATAAAGATGCGTCTTTAAAAAGACGTTCAATGTCAATGTCTAATCTTTTAGAGAAATATATACTCTTTTAGAGGGCTGTCGAAGCGCCCAGGGGCATAGTCTGCATTGGCGTGCAGAAGAAGTGAAAAGCCGCTGAAAATGTACCGTATCTCAAACAGCATATGCTCTATAGAGGTGAGTGGAACAGCAGTGGGTTTACTCATCTTGCTGAAACACAACCGCTTGGCTCCGAAGAAAAAATCAGTCTGAACAGATGCACACTTCGCTCCTTTTATACCCTTAAGTCCAGGGGAGGACATTGCGGTTTCTACAGTGAAAGGCTCTTGCGCAACGGCTACTAAAATAGGGAGAAATACCCCTGCTTGGACCACTAGTCTTCCACTGATGTAGGGCCATATCACACTCTTGCTCATGTGATATTGCTTATATATATTTATATTATTACAAACATGCAGCCCATGACACCTTATTTCTTTTTTAATCTGGATCGACAAGACAAAAGTATGGACAACCCTGGTGTCATTTCTCTGGACCTTTCACTTTTGATTTGGTATTTCATACTTCAGTCTCTTTACATAATGGTTAGAAGTGACTTTGAACAAAATAATTAAATAAGTACATAAATATATAAATAAATACAAAGTCTTCACACCTGATGGTCATTAAAACATTTTTTCAAGCCTGGTGTGCCATGGCTGCACATTTTTGTTTTGGAGAACTGCTCTTAGAAAATCAATTATAGATTTTTCACCCATAAAAACAAAACAAATAAAAACATGATTTAAAGTTTTTATAGGGTAAACTTAATTTTAAAATATGTAGAGTCAAATAAATGATTTGTATGTTGTGACAAATTGCATTGTGTGACAGTGGAATGGATATTTAATTGCCCATCTGTGTAATGATATAACACAGGCAGCCTCATTAAAGAATATTGCAGTTGTCCGGTGTTATATTTCTATACATAAATATTTTTGTAATATTCATTATTATTATTAAATACTAAAAAGGTTTTCTTAGTATTTAATTTTTATTTAGAGCAATTTAGGTACAACGTTAACAAAGAGACCATTCTATTAGATTGTTTCATCTAGTAGATTGTGCAATGTCTGTTACACTAATATGTTGTGTTGTTTAACAACATTGTTAATTTCTGGGTCTAGATATATATTTTTTAGTTTTTCTGACATCCAAAAAGTGTATTGTCAAAATGTTTTACTTCAAATATTTCAATTATTAAAATCCTGTCTTCAATTAATTTATTTCTGTTGACACACAATGTTGTCTCTAACGTTGTCTCTAACATCCATCCATCCATCCAATATGTTTACCACTATCCTGATATATATAGTCATAGGGTATATAGTATATCATAGCTATACATATATACTGTATAGGTAGTGGACATACTGGACATATATACTAGTCCATCATAGTATATACTATACATAATATATATAAATATATTGTTTACTATACTGATATATATATATATATATATATATATATATATATATATATATATATATATATATATATAGCTCTGTCAGAGTGACCATCGGGTTCTTGGTCACCTCCCTGACTAAGGCCCTTCTCTCCCGATCGCTCAGTTTGGCCGGGCGGCCAGCTCTAGAAAGAGTCCTGGTGGTTCCAAACTTCTTCCATTTACGGATGATGGAGACCACTGTGCTCATTGGGACCTTCAATGCTGCAGACATTTTTCTGTACCCTTCCCCAGATCTGTGCCTTGATACAATCCTGTCTCGAAGGTCTACAGACAATTCCTTGGACTTCATGGCTTGGTTTATGCTCTGACATTCACTGTTAACTGTGGGACGTTATATAGACAGGTGTGTGCCTTTCCAAATCATGTCCAATCAACTGAATTTACCAAAGGTGGACTCCAATGAAGTTGTAGAAACATCTCAAGGATGATCAGTGGAAACAGGATGCACCTGAACTCAATTTTGAGTGTCATGGCAAAGGCTGTGAATACATTTGAACGTGTGATTTTTTGTTTTGTTTTTTATTTTTAATACATTTGCAAAGATTTCAAACAAACTTCTTTCACGTTGTCATTATGGGGTATTGTTTGTAGAATTTTGAGGAAAATAATGAATTTAATCCATTTTGGAATAAGGCTGTAACATAACAAAATGTGGAAAAAGTGAAGAGCTGTGAATACTTTTCCGGATGCTCTGTATATATATATATATATATAGGTGTTTCTCTGCCTTCAGGAAATGGCTATAGATGGGTGGGTTTTATAATGTGTGCAATAGAGGGTTAATTGTCCTAAAATAGGCTTCATTATTAGTAAAATACAATTTTGATTTTGGTGTGAAATATAACCTGGACATGTTCTTCAAACATTTCAAAGTCCTTGAACAAAACATGTAAGACAAGTTATTTATTTAGTATGTACCATACAAAGTATATTATGCATTATTCATAATGTAGGGAGAGAATTTAAAACAACCATAATTCTTATCTTGTGATGACGTATGTATTGTTATTTTCTTTTCTTAAAATAGACGATGATGATCACATTTCCATTATCGTCTTTATTTGGAGTTTGCTGTGTTTGTGCCTTGAGGTGCCATGATCTTTCTTAGCACTGAATGTTTTTCTAACTAAAGTTCTCTCATTCTCATTACACAGTTAATTAAATGTATTTTCCATCTACCAACCTTTGCTCCCCTCTTCTCCAATGACTGATTTCCCACTTCAAACACCAATTTTCCCAGTTTCATGTTACCCCCTGCTCAGCACAAATCAATACTGCTCTTATTTATCAAGTTAAAGCCCTGTTAGAGGTTTTAGCCATGTAATGGCAATGGTTACTCTTTGACAGTTCTGTGTCTTGTTGTGCAGTCTTGTAATGAATTGGGGGAATCCGGCAGAAGGGTAGCCTATTTACTTTGGCTGTAGATAACAGGAACCGTCCATCCAGCAGGCAGCCTGACTTCCTGTGGATGAGCTCTAATGAGATGACAGGTGCAATGTTTACAACTTCGATTGCTGCTCTAGTTGGAGGGGTCAACCATGTTTACTGTTCAGACCTATGACCTTAATGACTAAAACTAAAGAGTTGACCCTCTCTGTATGATGCATATATTGAAAAGGCCATTGTTATATGAAGCTGTGTATATATATAGTAGTGGCCAAAAATATTGGCACCCATGGTAAATATGAGCGAAGATGGCAGCTTCACAAAATGGGAAGTGGCTATAAGAACAGAGCAAAAGCAATTAGTCGGATCTTGAGGTAAAAAAAAATAAAACATCACCTACATCACAAAAATTTGTTTGGGAGGGTTAAAAGAAAAAAAAAAATGTCTTCAGTTTGCCAGACACTACTGGAACTTCAAATGCGACCTGGTTCTATGTTCATTTGAAACAAAAATAGAGCTTTTTGGCAGCAACACCAAAGATGGGTTTGGCTCAGACAGAGATAAAGTACCCAATGCCCACGGCTAATGTGGTGCTGCAGCTTGAATGTTGTAGCGCTGATTTTCTGCCAGAGGTCCTGGACAGCTTGTTCGGGTAGATGGCATTATGGACTCTTTCAAATACCAACAGATAAAAAATCTAAACCTGACTGTTTTTGCCAGAAAGCTTACAATGATCCCTGGTCTTCCAGCAGGACAATGATCCAAAACAAACATCAAAATCAACACAAAAATGGTTCATTGACCACAAAATCAAGGTTCTGCCATGGCCGTCCCAGTCCCCTGACCTGAACCCCATAGAACTCCAACTCATTAGGCATTATAAGAGAAGACTCAGAGCTGTTATTTTGGCAAAGAGAGGCTGCAAACATTATTGAATAAAAGGGTGCCAGTAATTATGGCCAATGCATTGTGGAGAAATATATAGTGCACAAGTCGTATAGACCGGGAGTTTTCAAATGCTCATCAAAAGTGGCACAATATACAGCTATTTTGGTTCATCTCTATAACTTGAGTCTTTTGAATCCAAAAGAAAGTCATTCAGATTCATTCACTGATGTGTTTCATAAGCACTTCTGTAGATGTATCTTTATGCAAGTCGGTGGCGACAAATGTGGGTTTAATGTATTGAGAGAGTCATAAACCTCATTTCCATCAATTTTTCACACTGTTTTGTAATCTACAAAGTGAAAATGCGTAAATGTATTTTTGCAAAATTTGTCGTCTTCTGCCCGTTTCCATTCAAATGGGCTTTTAGCGATAAAAATGGTGAGCGTGATGACGTCATGCTTAAAAAAAAAAACACTTTGTCACATATGTTTTGGTTTATTGCAAAATAAATCTGCCCTTACCCCGATTCCATTCAGAAATGTGTGTATATCACTACTTGTAAACCTTAGCTTACTGTCATTTCAATTTCACAAATAAATGCAATCAAAAGAGGAATTTAATATTGTACTATTGGTCCTGATGTTGCGCCTATCGCAGGTTGAACTGGTTCTGACCCAAAAGTGAATAGTCATGGCCCTGTTCAAGCTGGAAACCTGTATCAAGTAGTGGGGGAAACTATGCACAGCTATTAAAGAATAATTGATGCGGTGTAATAACAGTTAACATACTGATATTCAATTGGCTATTTTGAACAATCATCTAATCTAAAGCATTGCCCTCACAACTGCATTATGTCCTGCATATTTGTCCTGCAACTTTTAACGACCAACTGAACTTGATTGTCATCTAAAATAAAATGTAGCATCATAATGCAATTTACATTTTCTGAAGAAGCAGTAAATGTGATTCGAGGTAAAGAGGGTTAGATTTGAATTATTCAAAATGTTCAAAAGCTTGTTTTCTGAAAGTAAACTCAACATTGGCAAATTGTTTTATCTAGTCTTGAAAAAATAAAAACAAGTGTAGAACATTTATCTGACGTTTTTCGTCTGAAGAACAGGGTAAGGCAAATTTAAGTTTGTGAAAAGGTAATTATATAGGCCAAACAATATTATGTATTTTTTTTTAGTTAGGTAATTACAATATTTTAATTTAATGCTTCATGTGGTAATTTATTTACAGTTTTTCCTCAATTGCTTAAACACATTTCTTGAAATTATTCCTCCTTTTCACAAAACTCTAAACACAAATCCATAACTTCTCACCCAATTCCCCAAACTTCCAATTTTCAGGTCAAAATGAAGCTCTTCACTCAAAACAATTCAATCTTGCTGAAAAACCAAACTGTGCCCTCAGACCACACACGCACACGCACACACACACACACACACGCACACACACATATACACACACACACACACACATACACACACACACACACACACGTACACACACACGCATATATACACACGCATATGCATGTACACACATACACACACACACACTACACACACACAACAATTCAAAACAATACTACAAAAAACGGTAATAAGTTATGTTGCTTGTGGTTCTCCCCCTCAAAAACATTTTCACGTAATGAACACAAAAGACATTTTTTTTCCTTAATGTACTGTACAGTAAATACACCAAACAACAACATAAAATGATTCTGCCCCAGCATAACTCATAGTCATAACATGGACAAGGTCAACTAGAGTGGCACAAATTTCATCAGAGGCTGCTTGTCTCCTTGCCTGTCTCCTTCTTCATCTTCATCATCTTCTTCTTCTTCTTCTTCTTCTTCCTCTTCCTCCTCCTCCTCCTCCTCCTCCACCTCCTCTCCTACATGTCTCTCTGGATCCATTGTTCCAAAACTGAACGAACTGACTCAGGCCCTTTTATCTATCTATTGAAGGAAGTTTCTGATTGGTGTGGGATCAATTTTGACTCTTAGTGTTTTCGTCTGCGTAATTGTGTGCTAATTGAGCTCAAGCTGTGCTGACTTTAGCGAACAACATTGAATGGTAGTGCTTTCTAAATGACCACATGGTGTAGGCAATGAGAAATGAAGGCATTTGTGTGTATAGTTTTGGGGTGACAGTTCAACAAATCTGAATCATGTGTCAAAACAGAGGAATAGTGTTTATAGTTTTGGGAAATGGGTGTGCTTTGAAATTTTTGTTCAAAAGCCTGGTTATAGTGTTTAAGCATTCATGACAAACTGTAATTTAATACAGGGAATTTTTTTCAAAAGAAAGCTAAACAATAATTGTATAGAATTGGGCTATGTTAGTGTTCCAAAAAAAGCACTCTGAAGTTTTTCTCATTTATTTTTAATTTAAAACATCTTTGTGCACAGAAATTATATGTTTTTTGTATTGTGGGTTAATTCCATGACTGTCATCTATTATTTTGAATGGTGTGGAAAAGAAACTTGAATAAATAATCAGATGGCTACCACGATTAAATTACAGTTTTTACTAACTGCTTACACACATTTTCAAAACTAAGTCTCCTTTTTTCAAAACTCTACACACAATTCTCAAAACTGCACACACAAAATTCAAAATGCCTCACATCTCCTTCAAAATGCAACATTGCATTCAAAATGCCATAAACATATGTCAGAATGAAGCATTTGCATCAAATGGCAAACACTTCTTTCATAATAATAAATTTTTGGATATACCAAGTAAACACTGCTGTTCTAAATCTAAAGCTCTTTGGTCTTTCATAGGCTTATATCTACATTTCAATACAATGTTCTACAGTGAATGTAATCTGCTGAGAGGGGTAACAAGTACACCGGAAACGCCAATGCAATGTAGAAACAGAAAATATTTATTTGGCCAAACATTACTGTTATATACATTAGCATACAACAAAACTATAAACATTTACGTAAACCAAAAGTATATTCTTTACAGTAGAATACAGTAAATTGTGTGTGGGGTCCCGGTCCAGGAATTGGCAGGGGGGGAGGGGGGGGGGGTGCAGTCCCCAGTGCTAAGCTTCATCTCTTCTCCGAGCTGGGTCTGGCCACAATACTTCGTCCACATCACAAGATACGTTTTCTCTTGCCAAACATCGAGGGAAGTATCTCCTAGCATGGCGTATCCAACCTTGGACAGAGGCAACCTCTATGTCCCCACATGCGTCCTCCATTGCCTGGAGAAGCGGCATGCGTGCATAGGGTTGGCGATCATACACTTTCCAGCGCCAGGCTGAGAAGAATTCCTCTATGGCATTTAGAAAAGGTGAATATGGAGGTAGGTACAAAACTACAAATTGTGGATGGCATCCAGAAAAGTGAGTATATGGCCGGTGTTGTACGGACCCAGTGTGGCATTGTGATGGAGGACCCCGTTTTGAGTGATGGCAGCACACATGGTTATATTACCCCCACGCTGTCCGGGGACATTGGTAATTGCCCTCTGTCCTATTACATTTCGTCCACGGCGCCTGGTTTTGGTGAGGTTGAAGCCAACCTCATCCACATAAATAAATTTGTGGCGAATTACATGGGCATCCATCTCCAATACTCTCTGTAACAGACAAAATTATATACAGATGAGTAAATATGGTATGTCTGAAGAACTGGAAGTAGTGTTGCATACATACCTCTACAAAGTCATGTCGCAGATTCTTGACTCTGTCAGAGTTTCTCTCAAATGGCACCTTGTAAAGTTGTTTCATCGTCACTTGGTGCCGTTGGAGGATGCGTTGTATGGTCGACAGGCTTACAGCATTGATGTTGTTGAATATGGTGTCATTATTCAAGATATGCTCTCTTATCTCTCGAATCCTAATTGCATTGTTGGCCAAAACCATATTTATAATTGCAGTCTCTTGTACATCTGTAAACAAGCATCCTCGTCCTCCATGATGTCTTTACCTTTCCACTCTGTACAGAATTCAAACAGTATGTGTTCAGTATAGGAACTGTAAATCATTTACAAAAAATAAATGTAGTACAGCATGATAACCAACCTCATTCATTCAATGCAGTGCAGTAAATGGATGGCTTAGAGTTACAAATGTTTATGCAATACTATGCAGTCATACGTATTTTACAGTACATTACTATAATGCTAAAATAGTCATTAGATAGTTGCATACCTGTTCTCATTTCTGAAGGTTCGAATTATGGACGCCACTGTAAATCGACTCAAGTTGGGCTGGACTCTCAGTCCAGCCTCTCTCATGGTCAAACCGTGGTTGATTACATGATCAACAAGTGTTGCCCTAATCTCATCAGAGATGGCTCTCCTTCCTTCTCTTATTTGCCCTCGTCCACTTCCTCATCTTCCTCTTCCTCATCATCCTCCTCCTCCTCTTCATCTTCCTCATTCTCCTCCTCTTCCTCCTCCTCCTCCTCCTCCTCCTCCTCCACCTCCTCCTCCTCCTCCTCCTCGTCGTCCCCTGCCTCTTCCTCCTACTCCTCTTGCTCTCTGTTCATTGTTAGCATCCATTGTTCAAAACAGGTAATCTGACCTTTGACCTATTTATAGGCCTATCTATACTAAAGTAAAGCAGTGATTGGTTAGTGATCAGTTAAGCAATTAGTGTTTGCACATGTGAGGAGTGTGTCTGTGTGACCTGGGCTGCGTTCAGCGCCGACAAAACGTTGCACAACGTTTTTTAAACAGAAACGGTGATGCGTTGAACGCACTGTTCTGATGACGCAAGAGTTGCAACTATGGCAGCTGAGAAGGCCATTCTTTGTGTTCTTTGTGAAGAATTTTCGGAGCCTGATGAAGTCGGTATAAATATGTGTTTAATACTGCAAAATATGCCCGATGTTACAGTTACTGCACTTGCCGCCCAGAACACGAGAGAACTTCCCAATCGAGTGAAGGGATTTGTGGAAACTGTGATGGAAGCACACATCTTACCTAATTCAGACTAAAACATCTATTTAGCCTAACATACTGACTTGATTTGTAGTTCATACTGTTTTAATACCCTGTATTTTCTTTCTCATTTTTAGGAAAAGCACTTAATTACCATTGTTTATTTCTATACCAAATGTCATACACTTGCAATGAAGCTAAAAATATAGCCTAAACAACTACATCATTATGTTGATATCCTATATTTTACAATAAAACTTACGACAAACATGTCTTCTAATATCCTCAGTTGATGCGTAAACCGAGCTGCATCGAACACATTTGTAAAATACTTTATTTGAACCCATTGTGTGAGTTCACTTTAATTCCGCGTGCTTTATATACAGTACATGTTGCTGCTGATTGGACTGCAGTTCTGACACACCCACCAAACAAGAGAAAATGCATCTCAAACCCCGTTGCACACCGGTGCACGCCGTTTCCAGGAAACATGACGTTCAACCCGGAAACCGTAGAAAAACGTTGCGCACCGTTTTGAACTTGAACGTGTCCCTGGTGAATAAGTGTAGCATTTTGATTGGTTGTGTTTGGAAAAGGAAATAAAGTCACTTCCTGATAGATCTTTGTGCTTTAGGTAGAGAATTGTGTGTAGTGTTTTGAAAAAAGTGTTTTATGCAATTGAAAACTGAGTCAAAGGCTGAGAAATAGCTTATGGTTTTGAAGATTTGGCATGTAGTTTTGCACTTTGAGTGAGAGATTTCAAAAATCGTGTGACATGAAAAGATTTTGTGTGTAAGCAGTTGGTAAAAACTGTAATCGCAAAGAGTGGCCATTCATTTCTTCTCCGTGCACTTGTCGATAAAAGGTGCATGATACATACAAGGTATTTGTGTCAGCACTCCTGGAAGTGTCATGATGCTGATGTGTTTGCAGCATCGGATCTGTGAAGGTTAAAGCCATTATGCCTTTAAGACCAATCCATAACAGTGCAAGTAATGCTTCACTTACAATAAATTGGCTTTCAAGGATGTTTACCTTGTCATCATGATTAACACAGGGTAACGATTGGTATATATTCTGACATATGACACTATATTTTTGCATTAATGGCAATTTTCTCTACAAAAGTGTTTCCAATCCAGGTTTTCACGACATCTGAAGTATCGACATAGTGTTTATGTGCTAGAGTGAAATGGAAAAATACTGTCGACACATGACATTTTAGTGATAATTAGTATTTCCATCAGCTATATCTGTAAACTTTTGATGCGCTACACTTTTTGCCAGGCACAAAATGGACGGAGCACCCTCTGGCATCTGTGCCCTGACCTCTGGAACCTCCATTTCCGGCCCTTGGACGGGATTCGAAGAGCTAAACGGTCTACCACCAGCCGTCGTCAACACGATCCCTCAAGACAGAGCTCCCTCTACCAGGCAGCTTTATGCCCTAAAGTGCCGCTTATTCAGTCAGTGCTCTCTTTTTTATGCAGGAGTGGCTGGAGGGGCAGCTGTTCCCCTCCACCTTAAAGGTTTATGTAGCCCTCATAGAGGCTCACCATGATGCAGTGGACGGTAAGTCGTTAGGGTTGCATGGCCTGATCATAAAGTTCCTTAGTGGCGCCCAGAGATTGAACCCTCCTAGACCATGCCATTTCCCCTCATGAGATATCTCCGTTCTCCTCTCAGGCCATCGGAGAGCCCCGTTGAGCCGCTAGAATCAGTCGAACTAAAGGCCCTCTCCTTGAAGACGGCCCTCCTGATCACGCTCACTTCCATCAAGAGGGTTGGGGAACTGCAAGCATTCTCTGTCAGCGACACTTTCCTGGAGTTCGGTCCAGCAGACTCTCATGTCATCCTGAGACCCTGACCGGGGTACGTGCCCAAGGTTCATATGACCCCTTTCAGGGATCAGGTAGTGAACCTGCAAGCGCAGCCCCGGGAGGAGGCAGACCCAGCCTTAGCGTTGCTGTGTCCAGTGTGTGCTTTGCCTACCTATTTGGTTTGCACACAGAGCTTTAGACACTCTGAGCAGCTCTTTGTCTGCTTTGGTGGACAGCGGAAAGGGAATGCTCTCTCCAAACAGAGGCTTGCCCAGTGGATCGTGGACACCACTGCATTGGTTTACGAGACCCAGACCATGTCCGCCCCCTTGCGGGTTCGTGCACACTTTATAAGGAGTGTGGCATCCTTGTGGGCACTCACCAATGGCACCACTCTAGCAGACATCTGCAGAGCGGCTGGCTGGGCAAACCCAATTCCTTCGCAAGATTTCACAATCTCCGGTCTCCTTCTTTTGTTTTGACAGGTCCCAACACATAGAATACATACCAAATACCCGGTACAGCTGGCCGGGTGTATTGCTTGCGCATTGCACCTTTCCCATCCTCTGAGATGAAGATGTGCGCTCTACTCCCCCAGTCAAGTCCACAAGTCATGGAGCCTGGGTGTACTTCCTCCCTAGCCCTCTGGCTCCGAATTCAGTGGAGGTGCTTTTATGGTGCTTTTGATTTTTCATTGAAATTTTCATGACTTTAAATGCCTGTTGTGTTTTTTTAATTTTTTATATATATATATACAGTATATAAGATATATATAAAAAAAATGGCTTGCAAAAATTGTGACCCAAAAATAGGAGAAACCAACAGGGGGGAAAACAATGCAAAATGTTCATAATAATATACAAACCTTTAATTGTACATAGTTAGAATAGCACAATAAATAGGCTTATAAACATTTAAAAGGGAAGAGAAAACACTTCCCATACCTTTTGCCGCTGACATCAAAGACAGTCAATCAATGGTAATTTGGCCAATGCAACCCAACTTAGACTGATGTCATCATGGACATGATGTGTGAAATGCCCTCATCCTCGAAAAACATGAAAAGAACTGAAAATGCCTTTATTCCACCATAGTAGGATACAAAATCCACTGCAATAATCCCCCAATCTAACAATGGTTTATACTCAATCTCTTTTCATTTTTCTTCATCAGTATCTGTCATTTCATAATTCAGAATCTTTGTTTGACACAGATGTCCACCACATTTCATGCCTCAAGGGATTTGAGAGCAAACCCTCATCTGGAGTCCAGATCCCTGACAAAGCTGACAAGCTGATGAAACAAAATTCCAGTCCCTACTTCTTTCTTAGCTAACAGTACATACTCTATCCAGATATGCTACAGAACAGATCCTCGCCCCCTTGTCTGTGGTCAGGGAATGGGCTCAACTCAACAATAAGGTTCTGACCCTTGTGTAAATAATCCCAGCGGCCATCCTACACCCCTGATTACCTCAGCTCTTGTTCAGACTTTGTTCTGACCTTATTACAGAGCTACCAGAGGTTTAAGGATTCTATCTAGATCTGGAGTGTACTAGAAACTGGTGACTGGGGTTTCCTGACCGCATGTTGTTTCAATAAGGCTTTTATTTTTTACTGTGTATAATATTTAAAATGACAAAGTGATCTCATGTGTATTCATAGTTATTCTTATGTAAAGTGTTATTCTATTACATTTGTACAAAGCCTAATGTCATGTTTACAGTGAGTTTGCATTCCTTAGTGTGGTCTTTTGACAGGTTATAATTAAGTGTGCAATGCACTGTATTTATATAATTTCCTCACTCATCAAATTATTTATAAATTGCAGATTAAATAGACTTTTTTTTAAATAAAAGAAAGTTGGCCATAGGAATGCTAAATGTTTTTATTTAACTGGTTCAAAGCAGGCTACATTTGGTAAATGATAATGGGAAATTAAAGATTTTGATGTTTCCTTGCAGGTTTTTTGTTTTCTGCATTTTTCGGTTGTTATAAAACAAAAGTAATTATCCACTGTACATGTTTGATTTCATTTGCTCTCTGCATGGATTAGCTGAGCCTATTGTTTTTGTAATCACGCACACATAGTCAGGGACAGGTTACGATTTCTGAGGTCCCAAGCATTCAACCGACACGGGGCCCCATTTTAAAAGAAAATTGCTAAAAAAAATGACAGAAGTCTTAAGTTGTAGCCAAGTACATTCAAAATGTTTAATAAAAAACAAATCTAGTTCAAGATAATTAATGTGTGTTTTCCATTTTTTCCACAATATTTGACTCCGAATTCAGCAGAGGAGTTTGCAGCCAGACGCACTGCAGAAACCGGGTTGCCTGAACAGGAACAGGTGCTCCACAGGTACTGATTACTCCGGTGATGTATTTACCCCCTGTAATATATTTACCACGGTACGGTCCCCCTGTCACCGGACCCGCGTCTCCCTTTGACAGAGTTCCCTCTTCCCCCGGCCGCTGTGTTTGTAGAGCTCCTCCCCGTCGAGGCAAGACCTACCACAAAGAAACATTGTGTCCATCTTGCCACAACACTGTACTAGCCGCTGATATGGCCATAACCTTACTCGCGGAAGCGTGTGTCTGAACAGACGCACGCTTCCCTCCTTTTATACCCGTATTTCCGGGGGAGGGGCATGCAAATTCTGTTCACCAATTCTCATTGGCCTTTTCTCAAAGATAAGTGGTAACCGAGGCTCTCAAGAGAAACCCCTAGTGTCACTACATCGACACAACGTCTCGGTCCCTCCATCAGGGAACAGAGGTTACGACAGTAAGACCAAGACGTTATTATACATTTAAAGATGGTACTCCAGAACAGGTTTAGTAATGCTGCAATCACCGCAGGGATTAATCATTAGCAGTTCCAAACCGCTATCTGTCACTAATGGAACGAGCTGTAAAATTGATGTCATGGTCTATTATTATCCGTCATACAATTTACATTTCATAAGTGTGTTAGGGCTTCATTCAGGGGTGTAGCATCCATTATAATGATATGCACCTGACAATGCACTGTAAACCCGAATAAGTTAGCATAACTCAAAAAAATTTAGGTAATCAAGTTAATAAATTACAAGTTTAATTGAACAGAACTGTGAGATTTGTTACTATTCATGCGTGTTGATTTTTTTCTTAAATTGAAATATTGAGTAAACTAAGTTATAATGGTACTTAACTTTAAATTTAACTTGTTGGCTACACTTAAAATCACAATGTAGGCTCAACTTAAATATGTCAAGTAGAGTGAATCTAGCTAGCTAGTACAGTGAACGTTAGCAATGCATGCTAATTGGATAAATAATGCTTTGATTAGCATAGCAATTACTCAACAATCAAGGGCGTAGATTTGTCTTGAAAATTGGGAGTTTGCAGCATGAAGCATTTACAAGTTTCCATTGATCATGTAAATGCTTCATGCTGCAAACTCGCTCAGTGCTGACAAATCTTATCTACATTTTTACGTTGTTAAAAATGTATTTGGTTAAGGGGTAGGGGTACTATATTTAAAGGATCTAAATATCCATAAATATACAAATTTACAAATACAGTATTTTTTGAAAATAAAGGACATGTAAATATTTTACGTTAATACAGCTGTAAATACGTAAATACGTTTACGTTTTAAATGCTGTCATTACATCCATTTTGTTTGTTTCAGCATGTTAATGTTACACACAAATACATATAAAAATATAATTTTAATAAGATCAGGCTGAATGTGTATTCACACATTTTATCTATCTACAGTTGAAGTCATTAAAACTCATTTTTTTTATCACTCCACAGATTTCATATTGGCAAACTATAGTTTTTGCAAGTCGTTTAGGACATCTACTTTGTGCATGACATGTGTAATTTTTACAACAATTGTTTACAGACAGATTGTTTCTCCTTTATTTGACTATATCACAATTCCAGTGGGTTAGAAGTGTACATACACTAAGTTAACTGTGTCTTTAAGCAGCTTGCAAAATTCCAGAAAATGATGTCTAGCCTTTAGGCAATTAGCTTCTGATAGGATAATTGACTATCTGGAGTCAATCGGAGGTGTACATGAGGATGTATTTTAAGGCCTACCTTCAAACCCAGTGCCTCTTTACTTGACATCATGGGAAAATCAAAAGAAATCACCCAAGATGTCGTGAAAAAAACTATGGACCTCCGAAAGTCTGGTTTATCCTTGGGAACAATTTCTAAACACATGAAGGTACCACGTTCATCTGTACAAACAATAGTACACAAGTATAAACACCATGGGACCACACAGCCTCAGGAAGGAGACACATTCTGTCTCTTAGAGATGAATGTATTTTGGTGCAAAAAGTGCTAATCAATCCCAAAACTACAGCACAGGACCTTGTGAAGATGCTGGAGGAAACCACTAGACAAATCTATAGCCACAGTAAAATTAGTCCTATATTGACATAACCTGAAAGGCTGCTCAGCGAAGCCAATGCTCCAAAACCACAATAAAATGCCAGACTACAGTTTGCAAGTGCACATGGGGACAAAGATCTTATGGTCTGATGAAACAAAAATTTAACTGTTTGGCCATAATGACTATAGTTATGTTTGGAGGAAAAAGGGTGAGGCTTGCAAGCGGAAGAACACCATCCCAACCGTGAAGCAGTTCTGTCTGGAGGAATGGGACAAAATTCCTGCAACTTATTGTGAGAAGCTTGTGGAAATCTACCCAATACGTTTGATCTATCTATCTATCTATCGATCGATCGATTGATCGATCCATCTATCGATCTATCTATCTATCTATCTATCTATCTATCTATCTATCTATCTATCTATCTATCTATCTATCTGTAATGAAATAAAATATCTATATATCGATTATTGATTGGCACATTATTTTATCAAAAATATTTTTTAACGTATCGATATATTAAAACTAGACGACATTTTAATTAGAAGCCCAATTTGCATGCTTTCCAGTACAAAATCGTAAAATATTCAGATTATCGATGTGTGAAAAAGGCATCGATCCCAAGCCTACTATCTATCAGAAGTTGCAGACAAGAGACAAAACCAACCAACATATGCTTACTGGCACATTTTAAAAATACTGATGTTTCTGACTGATTAATTACTATCATTATTATTCATTATTATTATTTTTAAAACAATGTGCCAGTAAGCATATGTATAACTTTGTATTTCATTTGTAGTTGTAATTCACACTCATCAAAATAAATGTATATTTGAGCACTCATCTATACTGATGGTTTTAACCGGTTTTGCTTCAGGACCGAAATGTTACATTGGACATAATGTTGCGACCCAACACAATACCAGAATTGATTAGCATACACAAATAAACAAATGTCCTTAAGACCAAACATTGAAATTTATGGGCCAACAATGTGCAAAATTATTGCGCATTTGGTTTTTAAATGTCTCTTGAATTTGTATGGCTTCATGCTCTCGGCCATTAATTTAATGCACAAAATGCATTGTGGTCGACACAAACCATGTTCATGCTCATTTCAAAGGAAAGCATATTTAATGTAGTCTGGACTTTTTTTCTTTTATTTTTACATAGATTTGATCATAGTTTTGAGGATGAGGCCTATCATGCAAACTTTCAATGTTGGCATCTGTCTGATTTGGCTAGCTTCTAACAAGTGACAGATTTGCACCAAAACACTAAAGAGTTTTATGGGACACACTTTTAACGTCAACAACAAAAGATAGGGAAACATTTTTTTTTTGCTATTTTAAAAGTTTGTGTGTAGCATTTTTTATCCCGCAACCCTACCAGTGTGGGATCTTTGTGGAAGAAAAATATTCCGAAAAATTTGTAATTCCAAGGTTGTGCTTGTAGCCTAGTGTTTTCCCTACTATATATAGAACTCAATGATTCTTCCACATATTATATCTGTCATAGCTTAAATCTCATGGCATATGGACTCATCTATGATAACACTACTGACATCAGAGTGGAAAGGCTTGTGATATGGTCTGTCTATCATTCAGGGAGATATAATAGGGAATTATGAATCTGCTTGGAGTCGGACCATACGTAGAGGATCGACCATATTAGTGGAGGATAAGCCTCGGCCTTAAAGCTGCTTTTGATTTATTTCACAGAGCTCGAAACACATGCCATATGGGTTTAAATTATGTTTAGTCATTTTGGGTATAGTGAAAAGCTGGGGCCATAATCTCTACTGTTTTCAATACACGGTTATAAAAAGTCCTGCCATCACTATAATGCAAGCGATCACTGAAATAGCTGTCCTTGTGTTTATTCTGCTATATTATCCAAATAAAATATGAGCGATAATGTTCACATAGCAAAGTAGACTATTTGGCTAGTTCACTTACAGCAAATGTAAACATCTACTTAATATATGATTGCTGAGGACACTAACTCATCAGACTATTTATTGTGTACCTTTCATGACAAAATAGCAAATGTAACTGATTAAAGATTTTGTTGGCACCATAGGAAGGACTGAACATATAAGGGGTCTGAAACAATCAATCTACTGTCTCCCCACAAATCCATCAACGCCACATGAAGTTATTTATAACATGCATACTGCAAAACTGACAGAAATGTTCTCAGGAATTGGGTCTTTGATCTTCTTGTTAAGAGTGAAGTAGATTGCTTGACAATTACTAATCTATTACATGCTGCCTTGTGAAAAGTAATCCCTTTGTTTTTATTGTCAACAGTTACATATGGCTTTTGCATGATCTAATTGGCCAATCAATGTTTTAAGGACACAAATGGAATTCTGTGCATCAATGAATTCCCATTTTGACATCAATTGTTGCGAACTAGGCAAATCAATTAATATGTAAAATACAGTGGCTTTAGACCCTTTCAAAATGTACATTTTACAGGGTTGCATATGTAAGACTTTTTAAGACCTGAACATAAACAATGAATGCAATATTTCCATACCAGTACAAACCCACACAATTTTATAATGTATCATAGATTATTTTACTTAAACAGGTCAGTGCACTGTATTTCCTGTATTAGAGAGTATGTTATGCTTGGAAAGCATTTAGCAGAGTGAACTACATAACTTCTCATCTGTAATTATTATTTTTTTTTTTTATGATTATCTGGCATATTCTATTATATATTGATAATGCATAGATTACCTACTGTATTAATACATCTTCTTTGCAATTCAGCTGTAATAGTATTTAATGGAAAATGTGTCATTCTTGTTTTTTTCCCATAACAGGGTTGCTTTTGTAAAATAATACAATTTACACATTTCATTAGATTTCTTCCAACCCTTATATGAGAGGGCAATAATTGGATTATTAAATCATTTACCTACTTCTTTTTGGGATTCAATATTCATAATGGTTTTTAAAGGAATCTTTATAATTTGTTGCTCTATTTGTACCAACAAATAAAGGTCTCATTTCTAAAATGCATTAAGAAGTGATTTCTTGCAAAGAAAGATAATTTGGGAAAATAATGTGAAAATACAGCAACTGGATGTAAAAGAATTTGAACAGATTTGCATAAAGTTCGTGTTAGTACTAAACATAAATTATACTTTATTATATTAACTCAATATAATAAATTGCACATATTTTACTCCTTATAAAATGTCACTAATTACAGCTAATACATCCTCAGAATACCCTCAATGTCTCATGGATAATGCAGAAATATATCATATGTTTTGGAAATGTACCAAATTAAAAATGTTTTTTTAATATATATATTTGTAACTTTGTCTTCAGTTTAAAAAAGTATCAATAGATCTTAGAATTGCATTATTGGGAGATGTAAGTGTATGATTTGAAAAAGAAGAAGATGGTGTTACTATATACAACTTTAGATAAGAAATGTATATAAAAAAATTGGAAAGTGATGAAAGAACCTTCAAATAAACAATGGTGCTATGAGCTATTGTCATATAGACAACCTGACAAAATTATAAAGAAGAAAGAGGCCAACCTGATACATTTAAAAAATACGGAAGCCAATATTAAGTCAAATATGTCTGGATTATGTTTGTATATAATTTATATTAATATTGTTGCATGGTATGTTCTGTTCTTCAAATGCTATATGTACAAGTATTTGATGTGTGTGAATTTGTATATATATATATATATATTTTTTTTTGTTTGTTTGTTTTTTTTTGTTTTGCTCTGTACATTGTATCTGCTAGGGAAAAGGATGGGTTTTTATATTAGTCTATATAATAATGATACAAAATAAAAAAAATACGATTTGGTGCATAAATGGGTGAATGGAGCATGAATTTCAGTGTGACTACCCATCTGAATGCTGGAGACCAGAAACTCTAGCTCATGTAAAAAATGTAAAAAAATAAATTAAAAAAATTACATCACAGAGGAAAAGTTAAAGTTTTGCGTGTCTAGATGATGAGAATTTGCTGGAAATTAAGTAGATGTTATATGAATAACATTTTGAATATAATATTATTTGTTATTTGTGCTTTATTGTTTATAAAAACCAGAAGCACACAGGTGACACCATATCCTGGTCCGTTGCACAGAACACACAAACAAATTTAACAATAACCACAACCGAAATACACAGAGGAATCTTATTTTGAAATATCTATATATTTATTAATTAATTTGCAGCCTTTGGCAGTTTAAGTCATTTAAGTCATTTCACATTAGGTCATATCGCAAATATTATTATTTTTTTTTTCATATTTGCAAATTAAATGATAATGAATACTTTTGTAGCATTTCAATATTTAAGTCTTTTTATGACCTAATGTAACACAGTTAAGGATGGGCAAGGAGGAGGCGAGAACCGGCTTGTCAGTATAAATAATATTTAATTAAACTCAAACCAAAAGCACAAACACACACGACGGACATGCCCGTAATTCTCTCTCTCTCGAACCATCGTCACCGGCCGCCTTTATCACTCGCGCGCCTCATCAGGCCGATTGGGGACCGGGCGCACGATATTCCGACCCGGCCCCGCGCCCCTCCGCTCCACACTCCTCCCGCCGTTATCTCAGACCGAGGTGCCACCGGCATGACGTGCACCCCCCCATCCCTGGGGCGGGGTGTATCTTGCGTCCCGCGTGGTCATCCCCGCCTTCCTCGCCCTGGGAGGAGACAGGAGGGGAAGGCAACAACAACAACAACAACAAAAAACAGGCGAGGGAAAAGGCCAACACGGTGCGACAGAGAGAGAGAGAGGAGAGAGAGAAAAAGCTCACTCACCGGTTCTCTGATGTACCGTCGGATGGTTCTCAAACACTCCTCCACACTCATGCGGACAACAGCCACTCTGACCCCGGGTGAACTGGAGTCAAACCTTCGACCCCCAGTGGGCAGAATGCCCCTCCGCTTTTTTGGCAGCAAATGGGGACACTCCTCCGCCCCTGGCAGCGGCCCTACCGCTCCGGGCAGTCGGGGCATTTCTTTCCTCCTCCCCGCGCGGACGGCGGTCTCCCTCGACCCCTCCACGTCTCTGGGGAAGGCAGAGCACTCCTCCGCCCCCGGCAGCGGCTCCCTCGCTCCAGGCGGTCGGGGTATCCAGTCCCCACTTGCCCCGTGGACTACGACCGTTCCCCACATCCGGGTGGTCGGGCTCCCCAGGGTGGACGGCAGTGTCGAGGACTCTGTGACGGGCATCCCTCCTCCTTCCCGGGCTTCGGCACCAATGTAACACAGTTAAGGATGGGCAAGGAGGAGGCGAGAACCGGCTTGTCAATATAAATTATATTTAATTAAACTCAAACCAAAAGCATAAACACACACGACGGACATGCCCGTAATTCTCTCTCTCTCGAACCATCGTCACCGGCCGCCTTTATCCCTCGCGCGCCTCATCAGGCCGATTGGTGATCGGGCGCGCGATATTCCGACCCAGCCCCGCACCCCTCCGCTCCACACCTAACATTAAAAAAAATAATAATCATTTGAAACATTTTAAGACTTTATATGGAACCTCGGGAACCCTGTTTTATTGTATAGAAACCTGAAAATAAAGCTAAATTGCATTTAGGCTTTTTACATACTGTATAGCAACTCACATTAGTCAACTGAAAATAAATTATTTGAACAGTAAAATAATTTTGCAAAAGAATAATGCTGTTCAGCCGGGACGTCACTTTGTACATGAAACCGGAAGTCTTATTCGCCATGGGTTCACATATCATCAAATACTGTTTGCCACAGACCTTATTTTTCTCATAAGTTCAAAAAGCCCATCATAAAACCCATAGGAAAATCCAGAAGGAACCCATGGCAAATTCTCGTCCAGGTTTTTTGACTAATAGCTGAACAGCTCAATAGAAGTAATATTTGTATATGTGCTGCATCTGCAAACCTCCTAAATATACCTTATAGATCACACAATGAAGTAATCGGCTCTAATGTATGATAAATTATGATCAGTTTTTATTTGCTCCACCTGTCTCTGAGGTTCCTCTGCTTGGCAGTACCTTTCAAAACAAATAATTCATCCACCATGGTCAAGTCAAGTCAAGTCAAGTGGTTTTTATTGTCGTTTCAACCATATACAGTTAGTACGGTACACAGCAAAACGAGACAACGTTCCTCCAGGACCATGGTGCTACATAAAAACAACAAAGGACCAACATAGGACCACATGAGACAACACAACGAAATAAAATACCTATATAAACTACCTATATATACCTATATAAAGTGCACGTGCAAACATGTGCAAAAAGTACAGGACAGTACAACAAATTACTGACAATGAACAGGACAATAGACAGTGCAGTGCCGACCAGTACTCAGTAGTGCAAAAAGATGACAGTTTCTAAAAATGTAAACATAACATACTATGAGATAGTGTTCTATGCACATAGCAGTTATTGAGGTAGCAGACAGTTATAAAGTGACAGTAATTAAAGTGCAACTCAGGACACGTGTGTGTCAAACCAGTCTCTGAGTATTGAGGAGTCTGATGGCTTGGGGGAAGAAGCTGTTACACAGTCTGGCCGTGAGGGCCCGAATGCTTCGGTACCTCTTGCCAGACGGGTGTAGGTTAAAGAGTTTGTGTGAGGGGTGTGTGGGGTCGTCCACAATGCTGGTTTGCTTTGCGGATACAGTGTTTTTTGTAAATGTCTTTGATGGAGGGAAGAGAGACCCCAATGATCTTCTCAGCTGTCCTCACTATCCTCTGCAGGGCTTTGCGGTCCGAAACGGTGCAAGTCCCAAACCAGGCAGTGATGCAGCTGCTCAGGATGCTCTCAATAGTCCCTCTATAGAATGTAGTGAGGATGGGGGTTGGGAGATGTGCTTTCCTCAGCCTTCGAAGAAAGTAGAGACGCTGCTGGGCTTTCTTGGTGATAGAGCTGGTGTTGAGGGACCAGGTGAGGTTCTCCGCCAAGTGAACACCAAGGAATTTGGTGCTTTTGACGATCTCCACAGAGGAGCCGTCGATGTTCAGCGGAGTGTGTTCACCTTGTGCTCTCCTAAAGTCAACAACCATCTCTTTTGTTTTGTCGACATTCAGGGACAGGTTGTTGGCTCTACACCAGTTCGTCAGCCGCTGCACCTCCTCTCTGTATGCTGACTCGTTGTTCTTGCTGATGAGACCCACCACGGTCGTGTCATCGGCGAACTTGATGATGTGATTCGAGCTGTGCATTGCTGCACAGTCGTGAGTCAGCAGAGTGAACAGCAGTGGACTGAGCACACAGCCCTGGGGGCCCCAGTGCTCAGTGTGGTGGTGGTGGAGATGCTGTTCCCGATCCGGACTGACTGAGGTCTCCCAGTCAGGAAGTCCAGGATCCAGTTGCAGAGGGAGGTGTCCAGGCCCAGCAGGTTCAGCTTTCCAATCAGGTGCTGGGGAATGATTGTGTTGAATGCTGAGCTGAAATCTATGAACAGCATTCGAACGTATGAGTCCTTATTGTCTAGGTGGGTGAGGGCCAGATGGAGGGTTGTGGTGATGGCATCGTCCATTGAACGGTTTGAACGATACGCAAACTGCAGTGGGTCTAGTGAGTGGGGCAGCTGGGTCTTAATCTGCCTCATGACGAGCCTCTCGAAGCACTTCATGATGATGGGTGTAAGTGCGATGGGACGGTAGTCATTGAGGCAGGACACTGAAGACTTCTTTGGCATGGGGATGATGGTGGTGGCCTTGAAGCACGTTGGAACAATGGCGCTGCTCAGAGAGATGTTGAAGATGTCGGTAAGAACATCTGCTAGCTGGTCTGCACATCCTCTGAGCACTCTGCCAGGAATGTTGTCTGGTCCAGCAGCCTTCCGTGGGTTGACTCTACGTAGAGTTTTCCTCACATCTGCCGTGGTAAGACAGAGCACCTGGTCGCTGGGAGGAGGGGTGGACTTCCTCGCCATCACGCCGTTCTGCACTTCAAACCGAGCGTAGAAGTCGTTCAGCGCATCTGGAAGGGAGGCATCTTTGTCACAGGCAACTGATGTTGTCCTGTAGTTGGTGATGGCCTGGATGCCCTGCCACATGCGCCGCGTGTCACCGCTGTCCTGGAAGTGACTGTGGATTCTCTGGGCGTAGCGCGCTTTGCCTCTCTGATTGCCCGTGACAGTTTGGCCCTAGCTGTTCTTAGGGCTGCCTTATCGCCTGCTCTGAAGGCGAGTCTCGGACCTCAGCAGCGTGCACACCTCCGCAGTCATCCACGGCTTCTGGTTGGAGCGTGTGGTGATGGACTTGGAGAAAGTGACATCATCAATGCACTTGCTGATGTAGCTGGTCACTGATGCTGTGTATTCCTCCAAGTTGGTAGAATCGCCATATGTTGCAGCCTCCCTGAACATGTGCCAGTCAGTACACTCAAAACAGTCCTGAAGAGCAGAGATGGCTCCTGCTGGCCAGGTTTTCACCTGCTTCTGAAGCGGTTTTGTGCGCCTGACTAGCGGTCTGTATGCTGGAATTAACATAACAGAGATGTGGTCTGAGTAGCCGAGGTGGGGCGGGGCTCCACCGTGCACGCCTGGGATGTTTGTGTAAACGAGATCAAGCCGTTCGCCCTCTCGTTGCAAAGTCCACATACTGATGGAATTTAGGGAGCACTGTCTTGAGATTTGCATGGTTGAAATCTCCGGCGACAATAAACAGTCCGTCGGGGTGAGCGCTCTGCAGTTCGCTCATAGCCCCATACAGTTCACAGAGCGTTCCTTAGCGTTAGCTGGGGGAATGTAAACTCGGTTATGCAAACAGTGGTGAATTCCCGTGGTAGATAAAAAGGTCTGCATCTAACAGTCACAAGCTCCAACAGCGATGAACAGTAACTAGAGACTAGCATAGAGTTCTTGCACCATTCTGTGTTGATGTAAACACACAAGCCACCACCGTGAGTCTTACCGCTTTCGAAAGAACATTTTGAAAGCTATTTCTCTATTTTAATTGAGTCTTACAATGCACTTAGCTCAGGCATAGCTTGTTTCAACTGTCAGGAGTGGGACAATGTTGTAAAGAGACTTTCTTATGTGTAATTCTCATGTAACTGATGACCCAGAGAGAATGCAAGCTTGCTGTCCTTTTTTTGAACCTCACACATTAATATTGTATTGCTTTAGCACAAAACATCAAAACAGAGTATTCTTTCTCCTGGGAAAAGGATTACAATTACTGACGACTGCGGGTCAAGAATTGTACAGCAGAATTTGAAATTATACTCTTTTAAGATTTTAGAAAGCCTGTTGGCTCATCAGCTTGTTATCAGCGTGGTTCATCGATCTTTCCTTATTATAAGTAAAAACTTTACTTTACTTATGAAATTTTCTCTTTAAAAATGTATTGCATGAAATAAAAATAAATTCTCTTTTTATGCTTGTAAAGCAGGTTAAGAGAAAGAAGGAGGCGAGAACTGGCTTGGCAATATAAATAGTTTAATGAAAAACTGAAGCCTGGCCCCGCCCTCCTCCGCTCTACACGCCTCCCGGCGTTGCCTCAGGCCGGGGAGCCCCCAGCATGATGTACATCCCCCCTCCATCCCCACCTTGCTTGACCTGGGAGGAGGCAGGAGGGAAAAAAAACAACAAAACAAAATAAGCAAGGTATAAAGGCCAACATGGAGTGATAGAGAGAGAGAGAGTAGAGAGAGAGGAAAAACAAAAATTCACCGGTTCTCTGATTCGCTGCCACGTGGTCCCCGATCACTCCTCCACCCTCTCAGGCAGATGGCAGCCTCTCCTTCCCGGGCAGACCGGAGTCAGACCGACCCCCGGCGAACAGAACACCCCTCCGCATTCTCGGCGACCCGTGGGTACTCTCGCTTCCCTACTCCACTCGTGGACGGCGGTCCTCTGGACTCCTCTGCTTTTCTGGGGGAATGAAGGGTACTCCTCCGCCCCTGGCAGCGGATCCATCGCTCCAGGCGGTCAGGGAGTCCAGTCTCCACTCGCCTCATGGACAGCGGCCATTCCCCGCATTCGGGCAGTCGGGCTACTCCATCTCCCGGCGGATGGCAGCGGGGCTCCCCTGGGTGGACAGCAGTGTCGAGGACTCCGTGACGGGCATCCCTCCTCCTTCCCAGGTTTCAGCACCAATGTAAAGCTTAAGGGAAGCATTAAGAAGCATTAAAACGTTCTCAGGAGACTATTTCCAGTAATGACAGTGCAGCTTCTATCTACTTGAATAGAGAAACAAAGAAATCACAAAAACTGTTGGTAAAGATTAAGATCAGAGAACATATTTAAAATCAGCAATCAAATCTGATTACACTGGAATCATAAATTGTGTTTCTTGACCTCAAATAAGGCTAAAAAAAATGCCCAGCTTGTATAGCTAATGATTAACTCCTACCTGTTAAGGCAGTACGTCCTTTCTATATAAGTTGATCATTGGGTGTTCCAATTTCTCACATTCATTTTAATAGAAGTGGCCCGTCTCAGCTAAATAGTTTCTGGTTCAGTTAGGTGTGCTAACATGCACTGAGTGCATTATTTAAATCGGCCAATATTTACTTTAATGGCACATTTGCGAAATTTCACATACCTTTATGTTTGGCCACTACAATTTGCTATACACATTTAAAATAACCCCATGAGAGTGGGGTTTTGTTGACAGCAATGCAGATGAGAGCATTTCACTGCATTAAAAGGCCATTGTCAATACAACTTCAAACAACATCTGTCCCTTCAGATTTCAAAATAAAAGCTTCCACTGAACTAAAGGCTTGAGGGTTTACCGGGACTGCACAGTTAAGACATTATTAAATAAATAAATTACTATTAAATAATAATAAAATACTATAGCAATAATGATAATTATTATTATATAATAATATATTTCTATCAAAATTTCATTACTTAACATAATAATTATTGGAATAATATAAAATTCAAGTTGACTTAGTTTAAAAACAAAACACTGATATGAAAAGTTATTTTGATGCTTTCATGAGTCTGTTAGCACGATGGCCGTGGGATTATTGGATGGCAGATAAGGTCTAGACATCCTTTTTTAGTATGCAGTCTTCCCTCTCTGCGATTACTTTCTCAATCTCACAAACTGTTCACATCTCTTCAAAGGCATTTTTAAGAGTGTCCCCGTCATAACACCACACACTACACATTTCTCATCATTTTTGAAGTGGATAGCCACTTAAAAAGTCCTTCAAATTACAGAGGATGTCTTATTTCTTTTTTGAAAAAATGGTGAATCCAATGAAAATATGTCCAGGTCACATTTCACCCCAAATAGATTAGATAGATAGATAGATAGATAGATAGATAGATAGATAGACAGACAGACAGACAGACAGACAGACAGACAGACAGACAGACAGACAGACAGACAGACAGATAGATGTTTATGTGCTGTGAGCCAGTTGAGCTAACAACAATCATTCGAGTCAGCGCTGCCAGTCAGCGAGCGGTTTCTTTTAAGTCATCGTAGTTGTCTCTCGCTTCATGATCGATCTGTTTACTACTACACTACTGATTGGAGATTCTGTGTTGGGAGCAGATATAATCATTCAACATGGCATAGAGAATCATACCGGCTACTGCAAAATACTCTGGGAGGTCCCTGCTCGGACGGCTAATTTGTACATAGACAAAATAGTATGTATTTGGGCAAAATACCATTATCTTCAGCAAACTGATAAACACACAAGGCTGAATCCAGCTTCTTATTCATGCTACACACGACGTTGTGTCAAATGAAGTGACACAAAGGGTCTTCCTGGGATGCCAAACATACCTCTGAACCTGAGAAAAGGCCAATGTCAAGTTGGCAGACAGAATTTGCATGCCCCACCCCAGACATATGGGTATAAAGGGAAGCGGGGCAGCGAGTGCCAGTCAGAATTTTCACCACTGTTTCACTCGCCTCTGTTGGCAAGAAGCACTGCTGTTGGATCTACAGCGCATTTCAAGCCGGCGTTCTCTCTCTCTGCACAGCGCAGTCCACGCCCCTGGGCGCTTCGACAGTGCTTTCATTGCCTGAAAGAGCGTTTCTCCTCCTAAAAAGAGTTTATTTCCTCTAAAAGAGTTTGAGTTTCCACTCATAAAAGAGTAAAACACAGCAGACATTGAACATCCTTTTCAGGACGCGTCTTTTTAGAGATGTTTTTCCGCCCCTGTGTAGTTCCTGGATGTGGTTGATTTCTCTCCACTTCTGGCGGTCATAAAATCTGCCTCGTGTGCCTAGGCTGCGATCACACACAGGCAGAGTTTTATGAATGGTTCATGTTCTCAGTGTGAGAATAGCGGTCGCGGTCGCGGCCCTCACGGGAGAAAGCCACTTCAGCAGCCATTTGTGGATGATGACTGGCTTGGTTTCACCGGGTAGATCCCCACGAACCACCCGCACCCAAGCCAAGGCGACTTCGCCCAGCAGTTTTCGGCAGTGAAGAAACAGATGGTACATCTTGTCGCGGCACCGCCAAACCAGCGCACCCCACCTGCTCGCAGAGGGCATCCCCCTGCGGCTAAATAACAGGTAGCTCCGCCTCAAACCGGGCCCAGGGTTCCAGGACCCCTTCCAGGACCTGGAACGCTCTGAAGCGCTCCTGAGTCGGGCGACCCAGGCAGTCAGACATTCGCTCCGGAGGTGGTACAAAGACTACTCCATCCCCCGGTGGAGGGCTGGGAGGAGAATCCTTGTTTCATTTGCCGCAACGCCTTCGGGCTGCTGCACCCACATTCTCAATAATGAGCGATTTCCTCACACCCTGAGTCATCCAGCCGGTGCGCGCTGTTCTCACAGCACCCCGACCCCAAAACTCTACAGTTCCTGCTCCACGGATGCAATTTTGTGACTGCTCAGCCCCGGCAGGCCGGCGCTGACGAGTTCTGAAGACTCCTCCCTAGGACCTCTTCCTCAGTCTCTAACCCACCCCCTGCTGGGAGCGCGGAGGTAGGTAAGTGCTTTGAGTCTTTTCTCTGCACCCAAGCCTCGGGATGCTTTTCTGCCTCCCGACGTGCTATTACCTGCTTCCCCCCTGCTGCGAAGCCCCGCCTGGTACGTCAAAAGTGATTGTCCCGTTAGTGCCCCTTGCGCAGAGTTTGGATGCATGACTTTCACTTCCCAATCAGTCGCTTGGAAAAGAGCAAGCCTGTCCCAGTTCAGAGCATCTCGTTTCTCTGCATAGAGTTAGACTCAGTCTCAATGACAGCGCATCTCGCCAACGAGTGCGCTCAGTGCGCTCTTCGAGCCCGGCACAGCAGTTCCTCTAAAAAAATTCCAGAGGCTCCTGGGGCATATGGCATCCTCAGCCGCGGTCGCGCCTCTCGGGTTGATGCATATGGCTGTCCCCCTCCACCTTGAAGGTGTATATAGCTGCTATCTCAGCCCACCACGACACAGTAGATGGCAAGTCCCTAGGTAAGCACGTCTTGATTATCAGGTTCCTGAAAGGAGCCCGGAGACTGAACCCTCCCCGGCCTAGCCTGTTCCCCTCCTGGGATCTCTCTACGGTCCTCTTTGGCCTTCAGAGACCCCCCTTGGAATTGCTTGATTCAGATGAGCTCAAGGCCCTCCCCCTGAAGACCTCCCTCCTGATCGTTTTAGCCTCCATCAAGAGGGTTGGGGACCTGCATGCGTTCTCTGTCAGCGACTCCTGCCTGGAGTTCGGTCCGGCACAATCTCACGTTATCCTGAGGCCGCCACCGGGCTACGTGCCAAGGTTCCTACGATCCCTTTCAGGGACCAGGTAGTGAACCTGCAAGCAAGCTTCCCCGGGAGGACCACACGCAAAGCTCTAGATGTTCTGAGCAGCTCTTTGTCTGCTTTGGCGGACAGCGGAGAGGGAACGCCGTCTTCAAACAGAGGTTAGCTCACTGGGTCATTGATGCTATTTCCTTAGCTTATCACACCCAGGCTGTGCCCGCCCCCTTGCGGGTTCGAGCCCACTCTACGAGAAGTGTGGCATCCTTGTGGGCACTGGCCCATGGCACCTCCTTAGCAGACATCTGAAGAGCAGCGGGCTGGGAAACTCCCAATACCTTTGCTAGATTTTACAATCTCAGGGTTGAGTCGGTCTTGTTCCATGTTTTGTCAGGTCCGAGCCGGTAGAACTTGGTAACATGGCACAACCGACCGGCACAACCGACCGGGTGTTCCGCATACACACTGCGCTCTTCACCAAGTTGATCCAGTGTGACTTCTATCCCAGGTTATCCACTAAGTATCGCTCCCTGGATGTTCTACTCCCTAGCCTTCTGGCCGACAAATTCAGTGGAGCAATTAGCGGCCAGACCCACTATGAGTCAAAGGTGCTCTGTACTGGGTTCAGGCTCCACGGACTTAGTTCCCTTCTCAGGCAAACTCCCAGCGATGTCGGCAGACCCACGTTTCCCTTGGGCTGCCCTGCTGTCCCGGTCGCCCTACTGTAGAGTCCCCCCTCATTAGGCTGGACCTACCACCGCACCATTTCCCACGTACGGCTTCACAACCCACATGGTGTATTTGTCACATCTTACCTCCACCTAGACTGGACAGGATGTGGCCTCTGCAGGGTCCTCCGCTGAAAGAATAGGACTGGGAAAGACCGCCTTCCCAGATGCGTTTCATAGCTTTAAGATAGCCCCAGCTGCTTCACGTCCTATGTGAGAGGCATAGTATGTGACATCTCTTTTGGGGCGTTGGGGAGGGCTACGTGCAGCCGACACAGTTGAGTCTAGCACACAGCAGCCTGCTTGCACCTGTCTCGACAGTTCATGTAACACAGTCAGTGCGTGGTGTTTTTAGATGGGACCCCTTGTGTCACTTAATTCGACACAATGTCGAGTGAGTGACAGAAGGGGAACATCATGGTTACTGTTGTATTCTCCATTCCCCGAGGGAAGGAATGAGACGTTATGTCCCTCCTGCCACAGCACTAGACCTACCACCGTAAACAGCCGTACCTTATTTTCAGCTCCTCAGTGCAAAATCCTGATTGGCACTCACTGCCCCGCTTCCCATTATACCCTCATGTCCGGGGCTGGGCAGGCAAATTTTGTCTGCCAACTTGACATTGGCCATTTCTCAGGTTCAGAGGTACGGTTGGTGTCCCAGGAAGACCCTTTGTGTCACTTAATTCAACACAACGTCTCGTTCCTTCCCTCGGGGAACTGAGGTTACAACAGTAACCATGACGTTTTTACCTTCATCTCCTTATGTTTAGTGCCAATTATATCTTTTCTAGCACAGCTGTGGCTCAAATGTGTGTGTTTCCACCTTATGGACCCACTAATGAGTGCAAGTAAATCCATGCGCATGTGCATTTTGTGCGTTTAAAGAAACACGATTAGAAAAATCGTGCTGCGTGAGTTCAGTGCTCGAGCATTCTGCTGATAATGAGATTTGCATCACGTGTACTGTCCTGACTGAAGTACACTTTGGGCTTTACTGTTCATATCTGCTTGGGATTCGCGACAGGCGCAGGTAATCGCACACGCTCAATTTCTCTCTCTCTATCACTCTCTCTCTCTCTCTTTCTCTCACATAGGCACGCACACCATTTTGTCTCCAAAAACTTGTTAGAAACAGCCAAGACCATCATTACTAATTCTAAAGTGATGTTTTTAAATTGGGATTCGCGACAGGCGCAGGTAATCGCACACGCTCAATTTCTCTCTCTCTCTCTGTCTCTCTCTATCACTCTCTCTCTCTCTCTCACATACGCACGCACACCAATTTGTCTCCAAAAACTTGTTAGAAACAGCCAAAACCATTAAATTAGTAGCAGAGGCTTGCGCACATTTTTGAACTAGCAATGGCAGATCCTCATCCGTGGCATAAGAAAGTAGTTCCATGCACAAGTGTGTTTTTTTGAGACAGTCCTTAGGTTTTCTCCAAAAAAAATGTTAGCAATTATTTACTTGTTCGTTGAAATGTTGTATAAAAGCAATATCACAAAAATCACAAATCATGCTGTATGGCCTTGCAGAATAAAAACACCCCTGCTGATGTAGGGACATACAGCACTCTTGCTTGTGTGATATTGCTTTAGTATATACATATTTTATAAATATTAAATAAATTATATATTAAACACTACACTATATTTGTATATAATTATTATTTATTTTGATTTTGGAAGTAAAAAAAATAAGCCTTTTTTAGGACCATTAATGTTTGCTTTTGTATTTCTCGTTGATCTCAGTAATTTTCATTAGATTCTTTTTACTGTAATTTTTACAGTATTATAAGATAAAAAAACACTGTAAAACCATTATTCATAAAAATAACTCAACTCAAATAACTCTTAAGGCAGTACAACAAATATTAAAATGATGTATACATAATTTATAGTAGAACTAATATGCAAGAATGAGATTTTATTTTGCACTACAGCAATGCCAATGTTGTGGAGTTCTCTGGAGAATGTCTCAATGCATACAATTTATTGTGCCCTAAAAATAAATTGTTTTCTTTAAGCAAATAATATTTCAGCATAATATCTCATTTATTTTTATTTTTTATTTTGGGATGAAGTATGACTTGTTCTTGACATATTTTGGTAAATGGTCTGCACTTATATAGCGCCTTTTTTAACCTTAGAGGTTACCAAAGCGCTTTACACTGTGTCCCACTCACCCATTCACACAAACATTCACACTCACACCAATGGTGGCAGAGCTGCCATGTAAGGCGCTAGCCTGCCATTGGGAGCAACTTTGGGTTCAGTGTCTTGCCCAAGCACACTTCGGCATGTGGAGTCGTGTGGGCTGGGAATCAAACCACCAATCCCTGAGCCATAGCCACCCGCCCGTTTTGTGAGATCCACCTAAATATGTGTTCTCTAATATGGTTGCTTACTAATGTTCTTATAAATGCATTATTCTATTAGCTTCTTGTCAATGCATAAAATGTAAGTTGTATTATCTGACTGTCCTTTACTGTGCTATATTAATCCAGAGACAAGGCTTTGTTAAAAATGTCTGATAATGTCCTTAATGCTCATTTATGTAGTAAAACTGTAGTAATTCATCATGCTGCTGACTTGTTACTGTCTTTAATTAAAATAAATAATCTGGCATGCATTTTCCACCATATGGAGTTTGCTTGTTGAATATAAAATGGAGACCCCAGCAGTCCAATAGTTTGTGGAATCAATGTACTGCTCTGAGACCAAACTACAGTATTTGTTCAACTGAAAGCTTTCATACATTTTAAATTAGGCTACTATTGCTCATTCTTAGGATCAGAGATTTTAACTACACACTAACCCCACAGTATGTATGCTAAAGCATGAATAATACCTCAAATTCTGGGGCAGTGGTGGATCAGTGGTTGAGGCTCAGGGTTACTGACCAGAAGGTTGGGGGTTCAAGCCCCAGCACCACCAAGATGCCACTGTTGGGCCCTTGAGCAAGGTACTTAACTCCAGGTTGCTCCGGGGGATTGTCCCTGTAATAAGTGCACTGTAAGTCGCTTTGGATAAAAGTGTCTGCCAAATGCATAAATGTAAATGTAAATTATGCAGCTTGTTTAGAAAAGGTGTGCTTATAATTTTCGAAGTATATGGACTTTTGATGAAACAGGTAAACATCATATAGTCTTATATTGAAGGAGGAACCAAAGCCCTCTAGGGACCAGAATGCCATTGAAACTTACATGAACTCTTTTGACTTGGCACAGTAAACAACCACCTAGCAACCTCATATCAATGCGCTGAAAAAACACTTTGAAAATGTTAAATCTATTATATGGTTTTAATATCTCAAATATATCTGCATTTATGTCATAGGCCGAAATACAAAGAGTCTATATTACCTTAATAACTCCAAATGGTCTGAGTGTTGGATGACAAATGCCCTCATTTTATTGATAAAAGAAATGTTAAACTATGCACTGTGGATTCACCGCATGCGAAAAGTGTAGATAAGTTGGCACAAAAAGAGACATGGGTGCACAGAATCTGATCACTTCAATCTTTGCACATGTTTTATTCATGGTGGGTTGTGTACCAGCTCAGTTTGAAATGGAATTGGTGCGATTTGAAGAGCCTGCATATTACAGAACATATTTCCACATAACGCATGTTTTTCGGCCAGATCATTACTAATGAAGCTGATAGCATCACTCTACTGAAAACAGACTCAACTGTCTGGGTTAAATTGAGTGAGGTGTTTTTTGCTGATTCAGAACCAGTATCCAATGGAAAGCTAATTGTAACTCATTTTAGATCTGCACTAACCAGTTTTATCTGGTAGTATATCAGGTAACATCCAAAAGGTCTATTTAGAATTTTAATTTGTAAGAGATCATGAGTGCATAGTGTGCATTAAAAACTGGGTGTATGTTATCTGCATGCATTTCCAGTCTGACAAATGCCAAAAAATATTGGCTTGAATGCAGCTGTTTGTTTTTCAAATTGTTAAGCAATTACTATTAATGTTGCATTATATTCACCGAAATATCTGTGGCTGCACTATTCCCTTTCACACAGAAACAAACAACAAAGTTCTGAGAAGAGATTCTAGTATATATGTTGGACCCCCGCTGAACTGAAATACCGAAGCTCCTTTGCACATCTTCCTTTCAAGTAAATATGTACCTGATTAATATTATACTTGACATAATTTTGAAACTCCATCTACATGCTTTGATCTCACGGTAACGTCTTCATTCCATGATTAGCATTACCCAGAGGACCAGAGAAGAGAGATGGCGGTACTAATGTAGGTCTAAAGACATTATGAGTGGAAGAGATTGTATAACGTGCTTTTTTAACAATCATTTTAATTGTCAAATGCACAAGTTTTAAGGAAGATAAAATAAAAATACACAAGAAAATATTTTTATAAAAATAGTTAATAAGGGTTACTAAAGAGAAAAATACCAACCCAGTCTCATAAAAATTACATAGAACATAATTTTATAAAGTGGGAGTTTTAAATGAAATAATTTAATTACAACGCATTGGATTATCTGCAATTGTTGCATTGGTTTTATACCATTTATCCCATAATTAATGGCATAACTTCTCTGATGACTTTAATATGTAATTTTTTACGTTTGGAAACATCTGATGATGAAAATAACATTTGATAAAAATTGGATAACAATAATTGCTGGTTCTTGTAGTGATGAACTGAGTCAATGTAATAGGAGTGGTGTAGTGGTCTAAAGCACTAAACTGTTAACCAGAAGGTTGCTGGTTCGATCCCCACAGTCGTCCATTGTGTCCTTGAGCAAGGCACTTAACTCCAGGTTGCTCTGGGCGAATTGTCCCTGTAATAAGGGCTCTGTAAGTCAATTATTATTATTATTGGTTTATCAAAGTGTAATTGGGTAAAGACATGGTTTGGAAGATTGATTTTTGTTGCACTCTCTCATTAATAACATTTTGTAATTTTTTTAACAAAATAAAGTTACAAAGTGTAGCTTTAAGAAGAAGTACTGCTAATGAAGGAATAATTCACAAGTAGAAGTACTGAGAAATATTATGACTCAATAAGAGTAAATAAGTAGTTTGCTGAAAAACTACTTAAGTAATTATGTTACAAGTTACTTTATGAATATGTTATTATATATAGTATATATGTGTCCATTTTTAGAACACAAAGACATTTTTGTTCTTGAAATAATTTGATGCTTCTTTTCAACAAAGATGCATTAATTTGATCAAAAATACTGCCAAAATCATTCATTGCAAATTATTATTACAGTTTGAAATAATTGTTTTAAGTGGTATTTATTAAATATATTTCTTTACCCATGATGGCAAACATATACTGTCACCTATTCCTTACAAAATCATTCTAAAGTGCTACTTTAAAAAAAAAATGTTCAGTGAAAATTCAAAAGAAGATCGCAATGTGTGTAATTGTAACTATATCAGATATTATTAATAAAGGACGAAAACTCATTGCGTGGGCATTTTTTTTCCTGCATATTTGGGGGCATTTTTGCCCCAAGTCCCCATTCATTTCTGACACTTTTGGCATTGTGTCTTTCTAAGGTATTTAAAAGTTTGATTAGACATATAGTAGCAAGTAAACAAGATATCCCAACATATGTCAAAATACAGTGTGTTAATGTTTGATAGAGTTAAATCATTGCCTACCTTAAAAACATGTAAAGTTTGATTGTGGTTAAACAATCAGTGGTCAAACAATGGCTAAATGTGTTCAGACGGTTCCCTCGTACCTGAATGAATGGCTCCTTTCCATATTTAATAAAATTAAATATGCTGAAAATCACAGAATTACAGTTCTTGTAAAGTGACAGGGCAGAAAGTACTGAAGAAGCTAGATAAGAGAGGACACCGGCGGCAGATTATGCGAGCTTCTGTGCTCATAATGCGGTGCTCTGCAGGCTTCTGCCGTGCTGCGCAAAGCGCATTTTAGTTTATAAACAGATATAGTGCTTATAACTGGTCAATTATTTCTTCCCAAATAACTTCCCAAAACATTCTTAAATATGATGTTTATTTTTTTACTTTGAAAATGTGGTGAAAAATAACTGTAGTGAAGCTGACTAATTCATTTTTAATCAACTCAAGTAAAAGTCTAATTATTTATACTTAAAGTAGAAAAATTTACTCAAGTACAACAATGGGAGTAGTTGTAATCTGTTACTTTCCACCTCTGATTATTTTTGTTTCTCCCCTATTTTCCCCCAATTTGGAATGCCCAATTTCCAATGCACTGTCTAAGTCCTTGTGGTGGCATAGTGACTCGCCTCAATCCAGGTGGCAGATGACAAATCTCAGTTGCCTCTGCGTCTGAGACCGTCAATCTGCACATCTTATCACATGGCTTGTTGAGCACGTTACCACAGAGACCTAGCATATGTGGACGTTATTCTCCGCGGCATCCAAGCACAACTCACCACGCGCCCCACTGAGAGCGAACCACATTATGGCAACCACGAGGAGGTTACCACATGTGACTCTACCCTCCCTAGCAACCAGGCCAATTTGGTTTCTTAGGAGTCCTGGCTGGAGTCACTCAGCATGCCCTGGATTTGAACTCACAACCCCAGGTGTAGTAGTCAACGTCTTTACATGCTAAGCTACCCAGGCCCTTTTCCACCTTTGATAATTGATTTCATGTTTGCTAAACAGAATGAGCTTCTTTAAAGGGATTCCAACTGGCATTTCAAGAGTTTTGTATTCTTATAAATAAATTATGCTTAGCCATATTTATTGGCATGAAATTTTTGTTCACAGACAACATCATGTTCATGGAGTTTGCCAGCTAACCTTTCTGTTCACACAACAACCTCATTCCCACACTCATTATAAAAATTGTTTTGTTGAATGAAAATCTAAATATTGCATCGGACAGTATTTAAATGAGCATTTTAATGGAATTTTCTCTCTGGATAAGAGTTACTACAAAAGTGGTTTTATTTGGTGTGTACAATTGAACCATGAATAATAGTGTTACTCAGTTATGAAGGTACAACAAAATAAGAAAATAAATAAAACATAATGTTAAAAATAATTGGACACAATTAATTAAAGTCATTTTCAGTCCCGTTTTATGTTTATTATTGTTGTTATAATGTTTTTATGCTGCCATTTTGTCTAGCTCTTTTTTTTTTTTTAAAAGAAGTTTTGATGTAAATGGACTAAACTGGTAAATTAATGTTTAAACAAAAATAAAATACACAAATTAAAGAAATGCACACTTAGTGTTTCTATGCATCTAAAAGTTGAGAAATTGTATAGGAAAAGAGGTACGTTTTTATTATTATTATTATTATTATACATTTTTAGTAACACGAAAATCAGCATTAGTGTATGTTAGATTTGGTTAAAAACACACACATTTCCTAATAATAATAATAATAATAATAATAATACTAATACATGTTTTAAAATTCACCCCTTTAGAAACTCAAATGACAGAAGTGCTAATGTATTGTTTAGCAGAATGTTAGTCTCAGTCACCATTCACTTTTAGTCGGAAAAGAGATGCAATGAAAGTGAATAGTGATTGAGGCTAACATTCTTCCTAACATCTTCTTTTGCATCCCACAAAAGACAATAAGTCATATAGATTTGGAGTAACATGATAGGTGAGTAAATTATGACAGAATTTTCTTTTTGGGTGAACTACCCCTTTAAAAACCCAAACCCAAAGTAATTTTAAGGGTTGTTTATATATATATATATATATATATATATATATATATATATATATATACTTAATATTATTATTATTTATTTATTTTGTCTTGTGACTCGTCGTCAGAGCACGGATCATATAACACTTCGAATGAAATGCCACATGGCAGCTGTTTTGCTGATTCTACTTCTGCTCTGTATGTTTGTGTTTTGAAGTTCTGTTTCAAGTGGGATTGTGTGTACTATTTTTGTAAAGGCAAGGTGAGGACATGTCCCCAAAGCAAATGACCCAAAATGAGAGATTTATCTTATTTAATAATGCTAAGCCAGCTCATTACATGTACCCTTTCATAATGTACAATCTAGTTAAGTGAAATCCCTAAATCCATATTGGGTACCAGCCCGGCCTAACCTACAAACCCAAAATCTGACAACCTTAATTTTTAAGCCATAGACATGAGCAGATATGATTTATATTATACATGAATCCTTTTTTTAATTATTATTTTATTATTATTATTATTCTAAATAATTCACAGTTCAAATACTGAGGCCCAAATATGACTCTATTACTATCGATCGTTCACCCAAAAATACAAATGATGTCATAATTTACTCACCCTTATATTGTTCCAAATCCATATTTCTTTTTTCAGCGGAACACAAAAAGAGATGTTAGGTAGACTGTTTGTCTCAGTCACCATTCACTTCCATTGCAATTATTTTATTACATAAAATTAAAGTGATTAGTGACTGAGGCTGTCATTCTGCCTAACATCAAAGAAGGAAAGAAAGAAGGCCATTTTATTACAACAAGTTCTTTTTTGTCTTTGTTTTAGGCAGAAATCCATTTAAATCCATAGGGTTCACATACTTATTTTCTGAAATTTCACAATTGTAACTAACTAATTCAAAGAGTTCTCATCAAAAATCGTCCACATGCAGCAATGACAGCTTTGCAGATCCTAGGCATTCTATCTGTCAGTTTGTCGAGATACTAATGTGACATTTCACCCCACGGTTCCTGAAGCACTTGCCATAGATGTGCCACTTGCCATACTTGTCGGCACTTCTTATGCACCTTACAGTGTAGCTGATCCCACAAAAGCTCAATGGGGTAAAGATCCATAACATCTTGGTTACTGTTATAACCTCCGTTCCCTGATGGAGGGAACGAGACATTGTGTCGAATGAAGTGACAATAGGGTACTTTCTTGAAGGCCTCGGTTACCTCTGAACTTGAGAAAAGGGACAGAATTGAGAATTGGCAGACAGAATTCCTCTGCTGAATTCGCAGACCAGAGGGCTAGGGAGGAAGAACGTCCAGGGAGCGCAAATCTAGTGGACTCTCCTGGGGGAAAAGAGCACATGTGATCACCTCAGTGGAGGGGAAGGGCACTATGTGCAAGCGGAACAGTGGGAGTGGTGTGGCATAGTGGACTAAAGCACATAACTGGTAATCAGAAGGTCACTGGTTCGATCCCCACAGCCACCACCGTTGTGTCCTTGATTAAGACACTCCAGGTTGCTCCGGGGGGAATGTCCCTGTAATTAGTGCACTGTAAGTCGCTTTGGATAAAAGCATCTGCCAAATGCATAAATGTAAATGTAACAACCGGTCAGATGTTCTGCATTCCCGAGTTCTACATGCTCGGACCTGAGAGAACATGGGACGAGACCGACTCAACCCTGAGATTGTAAAATCTCGTAAAGGTATTGGCTGTTGCCCAGCCCGCTGCTCTGCTAGGGAGGTGCCATTGGCCAATACCCACACTTCTCGTTGGGGTGTGATAGGCCAAAGCGATGGCATTAACAAACCAGTGGGAAAGCCTCTGTTTGGAGACAGCGTTCCCTTTCTGATGTCCACCATAGCAGACAAAGAGCTGCTCAGAACATCTAAAGCTCTGCGTGCAGTTCACATAGGAAAGCAAAGCAAACGCAAAGCAAGCACCGGACACAGCAACGAAAAGGCTGAGCGTCTGTCCAGAGGGGAGCCTCTGCTAGGGTGTACCAGAACGGGTGGTGGGAGGTCTCTTTGGAAGCAAACAAACTATCTGTTCTTTGCAGAACCGCTCCCAAATCAGCTGGATAGCCTGGGAGTGGAGCCTCCACTCTCCGTTGAGTGTACCTTGTCGCGACAGCGCATCTGCTGCCGTGTGGTGGTTGTCCGGGATGTGAGTGCCGCGCAACGACCTGAGTCGCTGCTGGCTCCAAAAGAGGAGATGGCGGGCGATTTGTAACATATAACGAAAGCACACGCTGCCTTGGCGATTTATGTACGCTATCGTGCTGTTTGAGCTAATCAAGGTGTGCTTGCCCCGTATTAGTGGCAGAAACCTCCGCAGGGCAAGGATTACAGCCAGCAACTTTAGGCAGTTGATGTGCCAACCCAGCCGGTGCCCAGTCCAGGAGCGGTGCCCCATCCCTGTTTTGAGAAGTCGGTGGTGACCAGAACGCACGGTACGTGCCGCCTTTCTTGGGTACAATGAAGTAGGGGCAGTCCGAAGGGGGTGCGGCAAAGAAAATAACTTTAAATAAGTATTCTCCTCCCGGCCCTCCACCAGGGGACGGAGTGGTCTGCTTACCAGCTCCGGAGCAAACGTCTCGTTCCCTGGGTCGTCCATCTCAGGAATGCTTGGGAGTCTTCCGGGTCCTCGAAGACGTTCAGGAGACGGGGGGCGTGCGCTTCCTGGAGGGCGCTCGACGCTGAGAGCGCCAGGTTGAGGCGGAGCTGCCTGATGTTTGGAAGCTACAGGATTCATCCTCAATCCCGTGGGAAGAAGGAGCGATGGCGGGGGGGCGGCAGGAGTGGCGTTCCTCTTTAAGAAGGAAAGCCGCGACCGCAAAGTTGCCATGGTTAGGTTCTCGCAGTGAGAACAAACACATTCTTTCAGTTCAGAGGTAACCAAGGCCTTCAAGAAAGTCTCCTAGTGTCACTTCACTCAACACAACGTTCGAAGTGAGCGACAGATGTAATCGAAGTGAGCGACAGAAGTAATCTTTTCCAATTATCTGTTGTGAAATGTCTGTGTTTCTTTGCCGACTCAAACCTTTTTTTTTTTTTTCCTGTTTGAAAAGTGACTTTTTCTTTGCAATTCTTCCCATTAGGACGGCACCCCTTAGTCTCCTCTTTACTGTTGTACATGAAAATGGTGTTGAGTGGGTAGAATTCAATGAAGCTGTCAGCTGAGGATATGTGAGGCATCTATTTCTCAAACTAGAGACTCTGATGTACTTATCACCTTGTTTAGTTGTACATCTGGTCTTCCACATCTCTTTCTGTCCTTGTTAGAGCCAGTTGTCCTTTGTCTTTGAAGACTGTAGTGTACACCTTTGTATAAAATCTTCAGTTTTTAGGGAATTTCAAGCATTGTTTAGCCTTTATTCCTCATAACAATGATTGACTGATGAGTTTCTAGAGAAAGCTGTTTCTTTTTTGTTGTCTTTTCTTACCTAACATTTACCTTAAGACATGCTAGTCTATTGCACACTGTGGCAACTCAAAAACAAACACAAAGACAATGATAAGCTTCATTTAACAAACCAAATAGCTTTCAACTCTGTTTGATATAATGGCAAGTGATTTTCTAGAACCAAATTTGCAATTTAGCATGATTTCTCAAGGATAAGGTGTTGGAGTGATGGCTGCTGGAAATGGGGCCTTTCTAGATTTGATATAAAATGACTTTTTTCAAGTAGTGATGGTACTGTTTTTTACATCAGTGATGTCCTGACTATACTTTGTGATCACTTGAATGCTATTTTGGTGAATTAAATTTCCAAACTTTTGGCTGCAAATTTCCAAACTTTTGTGCATTACAGACTTATCGTACTTTACAATTTTTTCATGTAAATAGTCGATCTTAGTGAAACTCGCTCACCATCATGTGCATCTGAAGTGGAGTAACGGGATGGAACATTTTCATGCTTTTTCAGAACACAGCAAATTGGGATTAATAGAAATATATGGCAGTGCTAGTAGAGCCAGGTGACAATTATGAGCCCTATTTCAGCTGACCTAAATATGATATCATAATGATAACAATATTATCATACACAAAGCTACAATACAGTACATTGCAACTGCAGAAATATGGTTCTTATGAATGATACCTGAAATCATGCGGCTTATTGACGTGAGGTGTGCTATTAGTTTTCTAAGCAATTAAACTTAGATGTTTGCCTGGCAGATAACACAATGGGTGAACAATTATGAAACATTAAAGGATTGGTCTGAGCCATATCTAGAGACCAGAATATCAAATAATTAGTCTAGAAATGTACAAAATGCAAAAACGCAAAAGCATATGCAAATGTTTGGCTAACACATTTTAAGTGTGCTGTCCAATTGTACATACTTAATATGTGCTCTTGCACTAATGTGGCAGTAACAACCCTCAGTACTAATGTGGGTTATCGAGTTTACCTTCAAATGTCTGTGACATTAAAATAATAATTTAATATTAGGTTATTAATAAAATATTATTTATAATTTATAATTAATGATAAAATAATAAATAAATAAATACAATTTAATAATAACTACAGTTATTAATAGGGTAGGTAGATTTAATATCGAAGTATAGCCACTGCCCTTTTCTGCATTTCGTTGAATGTTTGAGTAAAATTAACATTTTTGTTTTATTCTTTAAAGTACTAACAAAATTTCTCCCAAATTCTAAATAAAAAAAATTGTCATTTAGGGCATTTATTTCCAGAAAATGACAAATTACAATTTTGCACAAAATTAAAAAAAATATGCAGTGTTTTCAGACCTCAAATGATGCAAATAAAATAAACTCATATTCATATTCATATTCAACTTATTGTGAGAAGCTTGTAGAAGGCTACCCAATATGTTTGATCTATCTATCTATCTATCTATCTATCTATCTATCTATCTATCTATCTATCTATCTATCTATCTATCTATCTATCTATCTATCTATCTGTCTGTCTGTCTGTCTGTCTGTCTGTCTGTCTGTCTGTCTGTCTGTCCGTCTGTCCGTCCATCCGTCTTACACAACTAAGAGCATCTGTCTTTGTGCTCTGCTCTGGCTCCCTCTTGCTTCATTCCATCAGATGAACTATCTGTTTTGGGCATATCACCCCAGGCAGTGACTATGATGGTCATCAGGGAGAGAAGCTTTTTGACACACTGGAGCTGCAGCACTGCCTGCTCAGCTACTTTAAACCCCAAAATAATCACCCACCAACCAGCAGCAAGCCATCAGTCTGCCCACTGTGACACACAGGAGGGTTTGAGCAGAAGCGAATGAGGGCATACGAATGAGTCTGACATGATAAGTGAAGCGAAGGGGTAAATCTCACAAAACCTGTCAAAAACATGTATAGATCTTATTTCAACTGAAAATAAAAAAAAAAGTAAACAAATGTAATTATATATATATATATATATATATATATATATATATATATATATATATATATATATATATATACATTACAGGGACAATCCCCTGGAGCAACCTAGAATAAAATGCCAAAGGAAACAATGGTGGGGGCTTATGCATTGAACCAGCAACCTTCTGCTTCCTGTGTTCTGTGCTTTAGCCCACTACCACTCTGTATATACATATATATATACAGTGAGGAAAATAAGTATTTGAACACCCTGCTATTTTGCAAGTTCTCCCACTTAGAAATCATGGAGGGGTCTGAAATTGTCATCGTAAGGTTCATGTCCACTGTGAGAGACATAATCTAAAAAAACAAATCCAGAAATCACAATGTATGATTTTTTAACTATTTATTTGTATGATACAGCTGCAAATAAGTATTTGAACACCTGAGAAAATCAATGTTAATATTTGGTAAAGTAGCCTTTGTTTGCAATTACAGAGGTCAAACGTTTCCTGTAGTTTTTCACCAGGTTTGCACACACTGCAGGAGGGATTTTGGCCCACTCCTCCACACAGATCTTCTCTAGATCAGTCAGGTTTCTGGGCTGTCGCTGAGAAACACGGAGTTTGAGCTCCCTCCAAAGATTCTCTATTGGGTTTAGGTCTAGAGACTGGCTAGGCCACGCCAGAACCTTGATATGCTTCTTACAGAGCCACTCCTTGGTTATCCTGGCTGTGCGCTTCGGGTCATTGTCATGTTGGAAGACCAAGCCTCGACCCATCTTCAATGCTCTAACTGAGGGAAGGAGGTTGTTCCCCAAAATCTCGCAATACATGGCCCCGGTCATCCTCTCCTTAATACAGTGAAGTCGCCTGTCCCATGTGCAGAAAAACACCCCTAAAGCATGATGCTACCACCCCCATGCTTCACAGTAGGGATGGTGTTCTTGGGATGGTACTCATCATTCTTCTTCCTCCAAACACGGTTAGTGGAATTATGACCAAAAAGTTCTATTTTGGTCTCATCTGACCACATGACTTTCTCCCATGACTCCTCTGGATCATCCAAATGGTCATTGGCAAACTTAAGACGGGCCTTGACATGTGCTGGTTTAAGCAGGGGAACCTTCCGTGCCATGCATGATTTCAAACCGTGACGCCTTAGTGTATTACCAACAGTAACCTTGGAAACGGTGGTCCCAGCTCTTTTCAGGTCATTGACCAGCTCCTCCCGTGTAGTTCTGGGCTGATTTCTCACCTTTCTTAGGATCATTGAGACCCCACGAGGTGAGATCTTGCATGGAGCCCCAGTCCGAGGGAGATTGACAGTCATGTTTAGCTTCTTCCATTTTCTAATGATTGCTCCAACAGTGGACCTTTTTTCACCAAGCTGCTTGGCAATTTCCCCGTAGCCCTTTCCAGCCTTGTGGAGGTGTACAATTTTGTCTCTAGTGTCTTTGGACAGCTCTTTGGTCTTGGCCATGTTAGTAGTTGGATTCTTACTGATTGTATGGGGTGGACAGGTGTCTTTATGCAGCTAACGACCTCAAACAGGTGCATCTAATTTAGGATAATAAATGGAGTGGAGGTGGACATTTTAAAGGCAGACTAACAGGTCTTTGAGGGTCAGAATTCTAGCTGATAGACAGGTGTTCAAATACTTATTTGCAGCTGTATCATACAAATAAATAGTTAAAAAATCATACATTGTGATTTCTGGATTTTTTTTTTAGATTATGTCTCTCACATTGGACATGCACCTACGATGACAATTTCAGACCCCTCCATGATTTCTAAGTGGGAGAACTTGCAAAATAGCAGGGTGTTCAAATACTTATTTTCCTCACTGTATATATATATATATATATATATATATATATATATATATATATACATAACCCCCCAATCACAGAATCTATGCCCTGCATTTATTATTAATTTTCTATTATAGGAAGTGGGCTTAAAAGGAATGTGTGAACACGTATTATACATATAAAAAGATTAATTTAAACCCTTCCAGTTTGAGAGTGGGTGTGCTGCATTCTTTTGAAATGCTGCTGAAGTTCAAATGCACAGCTCTCTCAGCTGGCCTACACACTCAGTGCAGGATGTGCAGCTTTATGAACTGTTTGGCTGGTATGTAGTTTTTGGTTTTATATTTTTATCAAAAGCAGAGAGAGGAGGAACCATTTCAACCTCCACACATGAGCCTACAGAACCATTTGAGGGCAATGAACTTTAAGAATTGAGTCATTTGTACTTTTTTATACAAACACATTCCACATCTTGAAGTTGTACCTTGTTGCATTTAAATCTACTTATTTAGTACTGTAGATTCCAAATTTAAATAATTTCATTTAAACTGCGTATAGTGAACACCTGTCGCCACATAGCAGTTGAATCAAATCAATAGGTAAGTTTAAGGCAACATTAATCGTCAGTTAAGGTGTAAAGAAATATGGCTGTCCATTGCAAACCATCTCAGTAGAAGCAATCAAGCGAAAGTCAAGGTGCAGTAGGCATGTGCTCTATAACGAACACTTTCTAATAAACCATGCTAAAAATATGTTGAAAGAGCTTGTACATGCATAGACCTTGTAAATTAACTTTCAATGACGTTACAAGGAAACCAAGGAAATGTGTGAAGCTTTCTTACATCAGGGTCTTCAAACAATTCAAACCCTTATATATATATATATAAGGTCTAAAGCTATATGCTATATAGATATGCTACTGAGGACGCTTTAAACCAGAGACCTTAAGAACAACATGTGTATCTCTGTTAATTGGGGCTATTAGCAGGAGATTATTCTGTGATGGCTTTTTTTTTGTTCTGTATTTTCTTCTGTATCTTGCTGGAAACACTATATAGATTAATGAATTGATTCAACAATGAATACAAACTGTTTGTTTGTTACTACGGTATACTGTATATTAAATAATATTATGGTGTAGTGGGCTAAAGCACATGACTGTTAATCAGAAGGTCACTGGTTCAAACCCCACAGCCACCACCATTGTGTCCTTGAGCAAGGCACTCAACTCCAGGTTGCTCCGGGGGGATTGTCCCTGTAATAAGTGCACTGTAAGTCGCTTTGGATAAAAGCGTCTGCCAAATGCATAAATGTAGATGTTTTGCTCTATTGATTTTAATTAGAGGTAGACAATTATTGGCTTTACCGATTACTTGGTGCCAATATTTGCTTTTTGGAACTATTGGTTATCGACAAAAATCTATGTTGATAGTTGCCGATAGATTTTTCATAATTTTGTCATTTCAAAATAAGAGTCCCTGGTGTGTTTCTGGCTTGTTTATACTTAAAGTCTAGTTTTATGCACTGAATCTTCACTTCATTTTTATGGTTATTATTGGGATTTTAGTTGAACAAAAAACTGCTTTGGGATTTTATTCATTTTGGACCCTTTCTCTTTGCCCGCCATAGTAAAGTTTTTATTTTTTTATTTTATAAATACATTTTAAAAACTATCAGCCGATTAATCGGTTATCATCCTTTCCCACCACCTTAGTTATCGGCATCTGCACAATTCTCTATCAGTTGACCTCTAATTTCAATTGTAGCAACACTGAAATTTAGTAATTGTCTATGTTCAGAATGGCGACCTAACATACTAATCTTACTGTTTCTGCAGTATTAAGTATGTATACTGTATGCACATTTTCTGTATGCATGGAATCCCTGGGTGACCTGTTTGCCAAAATGTCAACCTGGTCTCATCACAATACTATATCTACATTATCGAGGTGCTACAACAACAATTACATTTATTCCCAAGGTCATTTGACAATAATGTAGCAAACTGCTATTTTAAATGTTTATTGTTTTAAAAAATGCATACCGTTTCAACTACAAATAAAAAAAAAAATTGTACGTCATGTTATGTTTTAAAAATAGCATGTGAGGGGCCTGGGTAGCTCAGTGAGTATTGACGCTGACTACCACCCCCGGAGTCGTGAGTTTGAATCCATGGAGTGCTGAGTGACTCCAGCCAGGTCTCCTAAGCAACCAAATTGGCCCGGTTGCAAGGGAGAGTAGAGTCACACGGGGTAGCCTCCTCGTGGTCACGATTAGGGGTTCTCGCTCTCAATGGGGTGCATGGTAAGTTGTACATGGCTAACGGAGAGTAGCATGAGCCTCCGCATGCTGTGAATCTCCGCTTGTAATGCACAGCTAGCCACGTGTTAAGATGCACGGATTGAAGGTTTCAGAAGCGAGGCAACTGAGACTTGTCCTCCACCATCCGGATTGAGGTGAGAATTCTTTTTTAAAACATATTTCAAACTTTAGTATACTTCATACAGTAATATAATCTTATCGCATTGCATGTTTAATTCAGTGAGTGGCATCAAGTTATCAGTAAAGTAGTTAATCAAAATTTTTATTTTATATTTTGAATCCAATATTTTACAAAAGTGAAAATTTGATAATTAAATTTGTTGATAATATTACTTCAGTTCATTATTCATTCATAACATTGGGAATGGAAGTCAAGTTAAATAAATTCAAGTACATAGTAGGCCATCCATGCAGATAAGTTTTATACTAAACTCTGCAAAAATAGAAACGTCCCTTTTTCAAAACAATGTTGTGGCAGCGGGGCGTGGTCAAGCGCCCGTCCGGGAGAGGAAAGCGGTAAGGGCGCTTACACCTGAGCTAAATTATGCCTAACACCTGTCTCTAATTCCAGTGAGCACGAGGAGAGCGGCATAAAAGCAGACACCGAGCCTCCAGTCGGGAGGAGATGACAAGCCAACTCAGTGCGCTTGATCACTATTGTGTATTGGAAAAAGAGAATTAAAAGCTTACCTGTTGCTGAACACCTGTTCCCTGTCCTCCTTCTTGTGGGAAACGTTACACTGGTGCCGAAACCCGGGAATTGTTCATCCAAGTATGGAGATGGGTCGCCCCGTAGAGTCCTCCCAGCTGACGGAGATCCTCCAGTCCCTCGCGGCACTACACCAGAGCCACCAACAAACCCTGCTTGAGCTCCGGCAGGACCAGGATCGCCGGTTTGTTGAGATCATGCGGGCTCAGGCAGAGGACCGGCACGCCATCCGGAGCCTCCTCAGCCAGGAGGCCGCGCCGGCCACAGCCGCGACCCCGGACACCCGCTCCACGCTGCCCCCGCCCACGTTACAGAAGATGGGGGTAGCAGACGATCCTGAGGCCTTTCTGGATTTGTTTGAGCGAACGGCAGAAATCTGGGGCTGGCCGCATGAACAATGGGCAGCCCGCCTAGTTCCTCTCCTGTCCGGGAAGCTCAACTCGCGGCTCAACAACTGCCGGCAACTAACCTCCTGGCCTATTCAGACCTAAAAAGAGCCATTTTGCAACGGGTCGGTCGGAGCCCGGAAGAGAATCGTCAGCTCTTCCGGGGCATGAAGTTGGAAAAGTCCGGTCGCCCGTTCGCATTTGCCCAACGGCTCCGGGACGCCTGTCGGAGGTGGCTGCTCGCGGGGACCGCGACGTCGAGGGTGTTATCGATCAGGTGGTACTGGAGCAATTTAGTCAGCGGCTGCCCCGGAAAACGGCGGAGTGGGTCCAGTGCCACCGCCCGGCGTCGCTGGAGGAAGCCGTTCGTCTCGCAGAGGACCATCTGGCGGCGATCCCGAGGGCGGACGAGCCCTCTTCTTCGTCTCTCTCTCTCTCCCTTCCCTTGTGTCTGCCACTGCCCTCGCCCCCTCCCCTTTGGTCTCTTCTTCTGTTCTCTCCCCAGGGCCCGTTCCTGCCCCGCGCAGGCGTGGAGGGTTCCAGAGACCAGCTTCCCGGCCTTGGGAGAATGTACCCTCCCACTCCCCGTCTTTCAGCCGCTCTCCTCCTCAGGTGGGGGCGCCCGCCAGCACAAGTGCGGCCGCAATGCCTGGGCCGGCCTGTTGGAGGTGCGGAGACCCGGACCACTTCCGGGATCAGTGTCCGCTGATGGAGGTGGGGACGGTGGTGCGGGTCTCCGACGTCCCGCAGGCTGCCCCCTATCGGGCTGGAGCATACCGGATTCTGGTAAGGATCAGGGGGGGTATTTACCAAGCTTTGCTGGATACCGGCTGCAATCAGACCACCATCCACCAACGCTTGGTTCAACCCGGGGCTTTGGGTTTAGCTAAACTGGTGAGGGTGAGGTGTGTGCATGGGGATGTTCACAAGTATCCCATGGTGACTTTGGTGATTAAATTCAGGGAAAAAAAACATAGTATGGAGGCAGCGGTTAGTCCCCGCCTCACCCATCCGCTAATCTTGGGTACCGATTGGCCGAATTTTAAAGATATTTTAGAGGGTATTTGTGCGGATGGGTCCTGCATAAAGAGGTGTGCGGTGTGCGATGCTTTGGCAGGGGAGGCGGAGCCGGGGCCATCCTCGGCTGCTCGGGATGACGAGGAAAGGGGCGAGGTGGCCGCCCCTCCTCTCAGGGAATTCCCTGAGGGTGACTTCCCTCTAGAGCAGTCGCGGGACGAAACCCTTAAGCATGCTCTTGACCAAGTGAGAGTAATTGATGGTCAACAGCTCCGGCCGGGCATCGCCATTTCATACCCATATTTTGCCATGATTAGAGATCAGTTATATAGAGTGACGCAGGACGCTCAAACAAAGGAGGAAGTAACACAAATGGTTTTCCAGGCGGCTCACTATAATCCTATGGCCGGTCACCTAGGGGAACGGAAAACACTTCTCCGTCTAATAGCCCGTTTTTATTGGCCGGGCATTGGCGGTGACGTCCGCAGGTGGTGTGCGGCGTGCCGTGAATGTCAGCTGGTAAACCCACCGGCCACCCCAAAAGCGCCATTGCGCCCTCTACCATTAATCGAGGTCCCCTTCGAAAGAATTGGGATGGACCTCGTCGGGCCATTAGAACGGTCAGCACGCGGACATCGCTTCGTGTTATTCCTAGTGGATTACGCGACGCGATATCCGGAAGCAGTGCCTCTGAGCAACATCTCCGCACGTAGTGTTGCGGGGGCACTCTTCAAGATAATCTCCGGGTGGGGATTCCGAAAGAAATCCTCACCGATCAAGGCACGACTTTTATGTCACGAACACTTCGCGAACTTTACGAGCTCTTGGGCATTAAATCGATTCGCACTAGCGTTTACCATCCGCAGACTGATGGCCTAGTGGAACGATTTAATAAAACGCTCAAGAACATGATTCGTAAATTCGTACACGATGACGCTAGAAATTGGGATAAGTGGCTAGACCCCCTGTTGTTTGCAGTACGAGAGGTCCCACAAGCCTCCACAGGGTTCTCCCCGTTTGAGCTGCTGTACGGGCGACGCCCCGTGGTGTCCTTGACGTCATCCGCGAAGCGTGGGAGGAGGGACCTTCTAATAGCAAAAATGAAATTCAGTTCGTTCTCGATCTTAGAGCAAAACTCCACACACTGGGGCGATTAACACAGGAGAATTTGCTCCAAGCTCAAGAACGCCAATGCCGGCTGTATGACAGGGGTGCTCGGCTACGGGAATTTGCACCGGGGATAAGGTACTCGTATTACTCCCAACATCGAGCTCTAAATTACTCGCCAAGTGGCAAGGACCCTTTGAGGTCACACGACGAGTAGGGGATCTCGATTATGAAGTTAAACGTACCGATAGAGGGGGCGCACGTCAAATTTATCACCTCAACCTCCTGAAATTATGGAGGGAGGAGGCGGCCTCTGTGACGTTGGCCACGGTAGTTCCGGAGAGGGCGGAGCTCGGACCGGAGGTAAACAAAGACTACAATCTTAACACTCCGGTTACTTGTGGAGACCAACTCTCACCGCGGCAACTCACAGAGGTTTCCGAATTACAAAAGGAATTTGCGGATGTGTTTTCCCTCTACCAGGCCGTACAAACATCATACACCACCACATCGAGACCGAGCCGGGCGCGGTGGTGCGTTGCCGCCCTATCGCTTACCCGAACATAAAAAGAAAATAGTACGGGAGGAATTAGATGCGATGCTTGATATGGGCGTAATAGAGGAATCCCACAGTGATTGGTCCAGCCCGGTTGTTCTTGTTCCCAAGAGTGATGGGTCTGTTCGATTCTGTGTGGATTACAGAAAAGTCAACGCGGTGTCTAAATTTGACGCCGTACCCAATGCCCCGTGTTGATGAACTGCTCGATCGGTTAGGTACTGCTCGATTTTATTCGACCTTGGATTTAACAAAGGGTTATTGGCAGATCCCCTTGACACCAATGTCCCGTGAGAAAACAGCCTTCACAACGCCGTTTGGATTACACCAATTTGTGACGCTTCCTTTCGGTTTGTTTGGGGCGCCGGCCACGTTTCAGCGACTCATGGATCGGATCCTCAGACCTCACACCGCGTACGCCGCTGCCTATTTAGATGATATTATCATTTATAGCAATGATTGGCAGCGGCACATGCAACATCTGAGGGCCGTCCTGAGATCGCTGCGGCGGGCGGGGCTCACGGCAAACCCTAAGAAATGCGCGATTGGGCGTGTGGAGGTACGGTATCTGGGGTTCCACTTGGGTCATGGCCAGGTGCGTCCCCAAATTGATAAGACCGCGGCGATTGCGACTTGCCCTAGACCTAAGACCAAAAAGGGGGTGAGGCAGTTCCTGGGGCTGGCTGGCTATTATAGAAGGTTTGTGCCTAATTATTCGGACGTCACCAGCCCGCTGACTGACCTCACTAAAAAGGGGGCTCCAGATCCGGTTCAATGGTCGGAGCAGTGTCAACAGGCGTTTATGCAGATTAAAGCCGCACTTTGTGGGGGCCGCTTCTTCATGCACCTGATTTCTCTCTCCCTTTTATTTTGCAGACGGACGCTTCAGACAGAGGGCTGGGGGCCGTACTCTCGCAGGTGGCGGAGGGGGAGGAGCGCCCAGTGCTGTACATTAGCCGGAAGCTCTCTTTGAGGGAAACTAAGTACAGCACCGTGGAGAAGGAGTGTTTGGCCATCAAGTGGGCGGTCCTCACCCTCCGGTATTACCTGCTGGGGCGGGCCTTCACCCTCTGCTCTGATCACGCCCCACTCCAGTGGTTCCACCGCATGAAAGATACTAACGCCCGGATCACCCGTTGGTACCTGGCTCTCCAGCCCTTTAAATTCAAGGTGGTCCACAGACCGGGGGTGCAGATGGCTGTCGCCGACTTTCTCTCCAGAAATGGGGGGGAGTGGTGGGCAGGCCGGATGGTGCCCCGGCCTGAGTCGGGTGGTGGGGGTATGTGGCAGCGGGGGCGTGGTCAAGCGCCCGTCCGGGAGAGGAAAGCGGTAAGGGCGCTTACACCTGAGCTAAATTATGCCTAACACCTGTCTCTAATTCCAGTGAGCACGAGGAGAGCGGCATAAAAGCAGACACCGAGCCTCCAGTCGGGAGGAGATGACAAGCCAACTCAGTGCGCTTGATCACTATTGTGTATTGGAAAAAGAGAATTAAAAGCTTACCTGTTGCTGAACACCTGTTCCCTGTCCTCCTTCTTGTGGGAAACGTTACAAATGTATTTAAAGATAATTTTATAAAAATCCAAATAACTTAACAGATCTTTATTGTAAAGAGTTTTACCATGCTTGTTCTCCATGCTTGTTCAATGAACCATAAACTATTGTGGAACGGTCATTAAGACACTAACAGCTTAGAGACTGTAGGCAATTAAGGTCACAGTTATAAAAACTTAAGACAATAAAGAGACCTTTCAACTGACTCTGAAAAACACCAAAAGAAAGATGCCCAGGGTCCCTGCTCATCTGCGTGAACGTGCCTTAGGCATGCTGCATGGAGGCATGAGGACTGCAGATGTGGCCAGGGCAATACATCACAATGTCTGTACGGTGAGATGCCTAAGACAGCGCAGCAGGGAGACAAGAAGGACAGCTGATCGTCCTCATAGAGGCAGACCACATGAAAAAACACCTGCACAGGATTGGTGCATCCGAATATCTCAGCAGCGGGACAGGTACAGGATGGCAACAACAACTGCCAGAGTTACACCATGAACGCACAATCCCTCCATCAGTGCTCAGACTGTCAGCAACAGGCTGGTCTGAGGGCTTGTAGGCATGTTGTAAGGCAGGTCCTTACCAGCGTCACCTATGGGCACAAACCCACCTTTGCTGAACCAGACAGGACTGGCAAAAAGTTATCTTCATTGATGAGTAGCAGTTTTGTCTTACCAGGGGTGATGGTCGGGCTTGCGTTTATCATCAAAGGAATGAGAGTTACACCGAGGCCTTTACTCTGGAGCAGTATCGATTTGGAGGTGGAGGGTTCGTCAAGGTCTGGGGCGGTGTTTCACAGCATCATCAGAATGAGCTTCTTGTCATTGCAAGCAATCTCAATGCTGTGTGTTACAGGGAAGACATCCTCCTTCCTCATGTGGTACCCTTCCTTCAGGCTCATCCTGACATGACCCTACAGTATGACAATGCCACCAGCCATACTGATCGTTCTGTGCGTGATTTCCTGCAAGTCAGGAATGTCAGTGTTCTGCCATGGACAGTGAAGAGCCCAGATCTCAATCCCATTGAGCATGTCTGGGACCTGTTGGATCAGAGGGTGAGGGCTAGTGCCTATTACCCCCAGAAATGTCCAAGAACTTGCAAGTGCCTTGGTGGAAGAGTGGGGTAACATCTCACAGCAAGAACTGGCAAATCTGGTGCAGTTCATGACGAGGAGATGCACTACAGTACTTAATGCAGCTGGTGGCCACACCAGATACTGACTGTTACTTTATATTTTGACTCCCCTTTAATCAGGGACACATTATTCCATTTGTGTTAGTCACATGCCTGTGAAACTTGTTTAGTTTATCTGCTATAGTCTTAGTTGTTGAATCTTTTTATGTTCATACAAATATTTACACATGTTAAGTTTGCTCAAAATAAAATCAGTTAAAAGTGAGAGGGCATATCTTTTTTTTTTTTTTTCAAAAAGTGTAGTATGGTCAGAATTGAAATACAATTCTTTTAATTACTCTCCCTTTTTCTTAACACACATTCCAGTTTCATTCACTTTTTGGCCCAAGTCCTGTAATCTTCATGGCTTTGCTGTGGCATTTGGCACCATTATATAGTTAATAAAATTCAGTTCAGATGACCCTCATGTTCATGTGCTCTTATGGCCACAGGCTAAAACCAAGTGAATTGTCTTTGCTGGCTCTTGCCAGATGGCCACATGTCTCCCATGCTGAATGAATTCAGCACTAATCTGCAGTCTAAACATAAACATGTTAAAAACAGCATCATGTTAAAAATAAACATTCACTAAAATTTGTGATAAAAAATAATTTCTTAGCTAAGAGCAGCTGCAGGCTGTGTAAACTGACTTTGTCATTTATTAGTTCCTTGTTTGGTTCAACATGCTTATTGGAACTCGTTCCTGCCATCTTGATAAATCAGTTCAATTGAAGAAGACACTGATGAACAGTGCAACATCTTCAGATTTATAACCAGATCCTGGTGCATTTGACTGAATGTCATACTTCAATGTTTTAATACATACAAAATCTAACCTTCTAACACGGAGGAGCGTAAACAAGCCAGTTATGCCCTCCATAACACTATCAGTACAGCCAAACGCCAGTACAGGCACAAGCTTGAAGGTCAGTTCAACACCACTGACTCTAGAAGTATGTGGCAGGGAAATAACACAATCACGGACTACAAACGGAATAAAGTTTCCGCCATGAACACCGCTGCATCTCTCCCGGACGAACTTAATACATTTTATGCTCGGTTTGAGGACAATAACACCGCCCTCGCGGAGAGAGTATTCGCGGCTGACGCTACAGAGGTTGGTTCACTCTCCGTCTCTGTTGTGGATGTAACCCGATCCTTCCGACGGGTGAACATCCGTAAAGCCGTGGGTCCAGACGGCATTCTGGGCCGCGTCATCAGAGCGTGCGCGAATCAACTGGCTGGTGTTTTTACGGACATTTTCAATCTGTCCCTCTCCCTGTCTGTAGTCCCTACATGCTTCAAAACGTCCACCATTGTGCCTGTACCGAAGCAAGCCACAATCACTTGCTTAAATGACTGGCGTCCTGTTGCTCTGACCCCCATCATCAGCAAATGCTTCGAGAGGTTAATCAGAGATTACATCTGCTCTGTTCTGCCCCCCTCTTTGGACCCATTGCAGTTTGCCTACCGCAACAACCGCTCCACCGATGATGCCATTGCATCTACAATACACACTGCTCTCTCCCATCTGGAAAAAAGGAACACATATGTGAGAATGCTGTTTGTAGACTACAGCTCAGCATTCAACACCATAGTGCCCTCCAAGCTTGATGAGAAACTCCGGGCTCTGGGCTTAAACAGCTCGCTGTGCAGCTGGATCCTGGATTTCCTGTCAGGCAGATGTCAGGTGGTTAGAATGGGCAGCAACACCTCCTCATCACTGACCCTCAACACTGGAGCCCCGCAGGGCTGTGTTCTCAGCCCACTCCTGTATTCCCTGTACACACATGACTGTGTGGCAACACATAGCTCCAATGCCATCATTAAGTTTGCTGACGATACGACGGTGGTAGGTCTGATCACTGACAATGATGAAAGAGCCTACAGAGAGGAGGTGCACACTCTGACACGCTGGTGTCAAGAGCACAACCTCTCCCTCAACGTCAGTAAAACCAAGGAGCTTGTTGTGGACTTCAGGAAGAAAGACGGAGAACACAGCCCCATCACCATCAATGGAGCACCGGTGGAGAGAGTCAGCAGCTTCAAGTTCCTCGGTGTCCACATTACTGAGGAACTCACATGGTCCATCCACACTGAGGCCGTTGTGAAGAAGGCTCACCAGCGCCTCTTCTTCCTGAGACGGCTGAGGAAGTTTGGAATGAACCACCACATCCTCACACGGTTCTACACCAGCACTGTAGAGATCATCCTGACTGGCTGCATCACCGCCTGGTACGGCAATAGCACCGCGCACAACTGCAAAGCCCTGCAAAGGGTGGTTCGAACTGCCAGAACATCATCGGAGGTGAGCTTCTCTCCCTCCAGGACATATACACTAGGCGGTGTGTCTCTCACGATCAATAATTAGCACTGCACTTTATTAATCTATAATCTCACACTGGACTGTCAACATATTCTCCTCAATATACTACTTCATATACATATATATATATATATATATATATATATATATATATATATATTTCATATACTCCTTACTTATTGTATTGTATATTGTGTATTCTATATTGTGTGTATTGTATATAATTATCGTGTTGTGTAATTATGTGTACATTTGATATGTAAATTGTGTTGTGTAAGTATGTTGTTTATTGTGATTGGTATATGTCTCGTCACTGTCATGACTGTTATGTTGCTCGGAACTGCACACAATTCTTGACACAAAAAAATTTATATTAAAGTAGATGATATTAAATTTTATGCAGGGTTATAGATCAGGATTATATAATTAACTGTGGAGCTAGACCATTCAAAGCTTTGTGTCTAGTTAACAGAATTTTTAAATGAGAAACGAAATTTATCAGTTAGCGAATGTAACAATGATAGAATGGGGCTAATATGATCATATTTTTTGGTTCTAGTCAGCATTCTGGCAGCTGCATTTTGAACCAATTGAAGTTTATTTATTGAACTTGCTGGACATCCTCCCAGTAATGCATTACAATAATCTAGTCTTGAGGTCATGAACGCATTAATTCGTTTTTCGGCATCGGCAACAGAGTGTCATGATTTAGCAATATTTTTCAGATGGAAGAATGCTGTTCCACGAACATAAAATTATGTTTTAGCTGCTTATTTGTGGTCCAATCATTAGTTTTACCTCAGTTTTGTCTGAACTGAGTGAAGGAAATTTCTGGCCATACAATCTTTGATTTCATTGATACACTCTGCTAATTTGGAGAATTGTGAATTTTCGTTGAGGTTAGAAGAAATATAATGTTGGGTATCGTCAGCATGACAGTGGAAACGTATTATCTCCAAGGGGAACCATATATAAGGATAAAAGCAGAGGTCCTAAAACTGATCCCTGTGGCACTCCATACTTAACTTTTGTTTGATTTGACCATTCCTCGTTTACACATACAAAGTGGTAGTGGTCTGATAAATAGGACCTAAACCATGGTAATGTAAGTCCACTAATGCCAACATAATTATCCAGCATATTATCCAGCAAGAGAATGTCATGATCTATCGTGTTGAAGGCAGCACTAGAAATGCAGCCGTGATCAGATGATAAGAGCAATTCATTTGTAACTCTGATACTGTAAGTGCAGTCTCTGTACTGTGATGGGACCTAAATCCTAACTTAAATTCTTCCTATATTACATTTCTCTGTAGAAATGAGCATTGTTGGGAGGACACAACCTTTTCTAGTATTTTCGACATAAATGGTAGATTTGAAATCGGTCTGTATTTAGCCAATTCTCTAGGATCATGTTGTGGCTTCTTAATAAGCGGTTTGATAACTGCCATTTTAATTTAAAAACATATTGGGGGGGGGTTCTCCCCTTTTTCTCCCAATTTGGAATGTCTATTTCCCTATTTGCTCTATGTCCTCGTGGTAGCGTAGTGACTCGCCTCAATCTGGGTGGCGGAGGATGAATCTCAACTGCCTCCATGTCTGAGATGTCAACCCGCACATTTTATCACGTGGCTCGTTGAGTGCGGGTTGACTTTCCCTGGAGGAATGGAGTCCGTCTCTATTTAGCAGGTCAAATCTACCCCAAAAACTCTTCCAATTGTCTATAGATCCTACGCTATTCTCCAGATACCACTCAGACATCCAGCCATGCAGTGACACTAATATAATATAAACCTCATAACGATGTGTAGGGAGGGGGCTAGAGCATATTACAGTGACATAATTTTTGCCAGTTCACACACCTCTTTAACATTATCTCTAGAGATCTCTGACTGGTGAAGCCAGACATCGTTGGTCCGACATAAATACAATTTTTAGAAAATCAACATGTAGCATCAGCCAGCATGTGTAAATTTGATCTGATGTCAGAAGTATGGTACCCAAAATGCATTTAACAATAGTGGCTGGAGTCTCTTTTTCCGCATTTCTTACAATAGAATCACATATAACTAGGGCTATTTCAACATAATTCTCAGTGGGTGCATCACTGAGGGGCGAGAATCAATTGGAAAGCCTAACAGGAATGGTAGAGTGGTGTTGCTTTGCTGAGCGAGTATGCCACCGAGATGTCACCCAATCGACCTGCTATGGGGGCTCTTCAGCTGGAACCAAATGTGTGTTGCTCGCTTTACTACCAGCATCCGAAACAGTATCTACCAGCTTCTCATTCTCACTGACCTCCACAAGCATTCGGATGTTTGTCTCTAGCTAAACAAAGCTGGTGAGGAGAGCCAAGAAGCAAAACTTCATTCTTATTACTGTTTAGACAGAAAAAATTGTTATTCATCCATATCTTTATCTCTGAAATAAAATTAGAAAGAAATGAACCAGCTACATTTTGCCCATGTTTAGAGTGGATATAGAGAGGTATCATCTGCATAAAAGTGATAGTTAAGACCCAGTGATCTGAAAAGCTGACCAAGAGGAAATAAATAAATACTAAAAAGTAACGTATTAACCACCCTAGAAGCAAACTGGCTACGATCGGAAAGATAGGATCTAAACCAGTTTAAAATGATCTCAGAAACATCAAAAACTGTTTCAAAATATTGTGATAGACAGTATCGAAAGCAGCACTGAGTTCAAGAAGGATAAGAATAGAAAGCGAGCCAAAATCAGATTCTATTAATAAATCATTGTTGAACTTGACCAAGGAATTTTCGAAAACAAGACTGAAGGGGCTCAGATAGATTCTTAACAGTAAGGTGTTTATGCAGTTGAGAGGCAAAAATTTTTTTAAGATTTTTGCCAACAATGGAAGATTAGAAATAGGATGGAAGTTGTTTAAATTGTCCAAATCAATGTTTTGCTTTTTTGGAACAAAAAACAGTACTGGAGCAATTGGAGTTACAACAGCAATTTTTAATGCTGCTGGCACAACACCAGTGCACAGGGAGTAATTTATTATACAGAGAACAGCTGGACAATAGGAGTCAAAACAAAATTTAAATAATCTTGTAGGGAGTGGATCACATATGCAAGTGGTGGCTTTTATACATGATACCTCTTTAATAAGCGAATCAGGGTCAAGTTGATAGAAATTAGAAAAAGAGTTACCAGAAAAACTGGACAAACAGAGCGGTGAGGTAAAATGGACAGATGGAATAAGAATATGTTTACGGGCATTGTCGATTTTAGAACTAAAATAATAAAGAAAATTATTGCACAACTGATGTTAGATAAGCATTAACGTTGTGCTTTGAGTTAAAAGTGTGAAAGAGATGTCTGGCATTGCTTTGATTATTTTCAATATTGATAAGAAATTATTCAAATTAACCTTGTTATCTCAATGCATAATGGCCAGTTTCATTACTTCCACTGAAAAACTTAAGATACTTATTGGAAAATGTTTAAATCATGCTGGGTTAACATTGATCATCAGAAAAATGCCAAACAGAAGCATTTTCACTATAGGATATCCCAGGCTGGTCAACTAATCGATTAGTTGCCTAACTAATGACAAGATGCTTAGTAGGGTCGACTACTAACATTAAGATTTGTAGTGGTGGTGGTTATAATGGGAGACATCAATTAATTAAGAAATGCAACTTCTCAGAGAGCGTTTTTGCATTTTGATAACTTGATGTGCTTAACAGTGAATAACAGTCAGCACCATAAACCCTTTGCAGTTAGTTTAGTCTTTTAAATGCTTTAGGTTTAGTAATTTTATGTGCTGCTGTTACAGCAGTCAAAGAGCCAAATCAACCATACATTTCAAGAAAATCAATGTCAGACGTTGAGAACTCTGCTGTGAGTATGTGGAGCAGACGTGGTCCTGTGTCTGTCAATGGGGAGAGAGGAAGCAGTAAGGGCCATCACCTGGTGACTGTTGATATTAAACACCTGTTTTCTCATTTCAGTGATTGAGGAGATGGGCTTCAAAAGGCCAACAGAAAGCCAGAGAGGGAGAGAGAGACCGAGAGGCACACACTGAAGATATGATGAAAAGCTGTGTTGTTTTATTGAGTTTATGCTGACTGTTATAATTGAAGCTGTGGGTACAAAGTAAAAGACTTGCTGAAAAGCACATTTTGAGATAAAACATGGAGAATAAAATCACACTTACGTGGACTGCAACACCGGCTCCCGCTTCCTTTTAACTGGAACTCTTTACAGAGTAATATTCCCGTATATGTGATGTGCTGTAGAGAGATTTAAGTCTTTTTCTGATTCTGTCTGACATAAATAGTTGCAGTAAAAAGGTTGAAACTGCTTGATGACATGAAAAGTTATATACCCGCAATATTATCTTGCAGTTCTGCTCTTTTGAATGCGCAGCGGGGGTAAGCCTGATGCACTTTGGTTGCATTGAAGCATGTCATTCTGCGTTTAGGATGCGCATAAGCAGTTTTGTGCTGCTTTGTATTGGAGCGTTTTTTTCTCACTTGGATAGTTTTGGGCAATAAGATAGTGATGCAAGTGGCTAGAGTCTTTCCTATATTTGGTATTTTTGCTTATTGACATTGGGCTTGAAATCAACTATAATCAGAAGCTATGCAATCATATTCAAATATTCACTCTTATGTACTCAGTTTAATATTCATTTATATCATCACTGAATTACTATCATTATATTCATGCATGCTGCCTTATGTATCCAATGTTCCCGTGAGAACTAAATGCATCTAATATATGAGTTTGTTACACTTTTGACATGATGAGGTTTCAGAGCTGGAACGAGAGAGCATAGTTTATGTCTGCTATTGTTCTAATAAATGTGCAGACATAGAGCAGACATAGACCTAGTACATAACAGGACACCTGTCCTTGCGTTTCGCTGAGATAGGTACATTTACAAGTTGTTTGCATAAATAAATGTACGAGTGGAACTATAGTCTTTCCACTCAAACCAAAATATTCACACTTTTATAAGTCAAAACCACCTTTATAAATATAGTCATTATAAAATAATACAGTATTATTATTATTACTTTGAGGATTTGTTGTATACAATAGTAATATAGTTCTGTCTTATTTACTTTCACCTGTATTTTACGTAGGCTAAGCATCGTAGGCAACATTCATTTAAGTATTGTAACAGTAAACATACAAGCTATGGCGGCCCCTCAGCACAGAGCATAAAAAAGCTAAAAATAACATTGCCGTTATTGAGGTGGCGGTACACCCCCCTGCGTTGAAGTGGGTTTCGCCCAGAGTTCCAAACAAGCTTGAACCACTACTGATCTGGATTAATGTTAAAAATTGTACCTCTTTGCTGTACAACTTTGTGGCACCTGCACTAAAAACAGTCTAGACGCAGCGCAACAAATGAAAGAGTACGCAGGTGTCTTGACATTAGTTTTTGAAACCTGAAGTTATTTTTAACTTGACACAGTGTCTAAAAATGTGCCTGTCCTGCATGAGACACTGAAGAAACAGCAAGATGCTCTTAAAGCACATGTTTACATAGAAAAACTATTGAAAAATAGAGTAGATGCACGCAATCCGGTTGTGTGTATGTGTGTGAGTAAGAGCACATGGGCGATACAAGTTCGGGAGGGCTGTATATTTTTTTCATAAATTACAAACCCGAATTCAAAATCGTACTGACCCGAACACGGTGGCTTCGTGAACCACACTGAGACCGCAGACAACAGCGTATTCGCGTGTTTACCAAGAACAACGTGTCACCCCTCAAGTTTTTGCAGAGCTTTCCTACTCGGGCCGGGGGTCCCTGACGTCCGGGGCCCCATGCAATTCAGTGGTGGTTAAAACTGCTACTGGGTGTCAGACTAACACCTCAGCTCCCTAGCTCTTTGCATCTGATCTCCAAATTTGAGGCCTCTTCTCGACTCATCTCTGTACTTTAACTTTTTCCATTTGCATAGACAAAGACAAGACTTTGTGTTGTTAGGTTTATTCCAGGACTTTTATTCCTTGGATATATCCTTAAGATATATCTACTTAACATTTATAATCAAACATTTATTTTCTTTATTATTGCATTTATTCTCAGAATTCATTATTTAATTTGTATTAATTTATGAATTTGTACAAATTAAAGTTTTTATTCCTTCTACAAATCATCTTATTTCCATCTGCTGGATCTCACTGCATACAATGTTATAGTTATTTAGCCTATTTATTTGTTTAATATCCATTCATTACCATGTTGAAGTGCTGCGTTAAGCATCCAAAAGTTTGTAAATTGTGTCTGATCAGGGTCAAGTGAACATAACGGGGCCTAATTGTTCATTATCTTTAACTAACGGCTAGTCTATTATGAAAACTGGTAGTATTTGCACATCCCTAATTTTCACTAGTAGTCTTAGATTAAAGAACTCGATTAAAAGATACAAAATGACCATCATTTACATTTCAATCAAATCTAAACACATTAAAAGAACAGTGTTGTTTGTAGGGACTCTCAACAGTATGCTGCATGTGTGATTTTCCTGTGGTGAATTGTAATGGGTGATATTGTTTGGTATGGAGAGTGGGTGGCGTAAATAAACTCAATTTCATCCCCTCGTGCGGCTGTGGCAGATGCCTGGGGCAGATGATGTAAATACGATGGCTGCTCAGCATGTTGAAGAGCTCAGCTAGGTGCCTGAAGAGAGAGAGACTCATAATTACCAGCACACATTATGACACTGACACTTCCCCTTCCCCACTGTCATCATTTACCGCTTTCCTCCTTATCACTGCATGTAGACATGCTTCATAAGCCTCATATACAATATTCTAGCAAAACATTTTTCCTGTTAAGGAGTTAAAAGGATAGTTAATCCCAAAATTTAAATTACGGCAATATTCACTCCATATTCCAAACTCGTATAAGACAATTAATAGTGGCCACATCTATCAAGTTCCAAAAAGAACAACAAAAAGCACAGTAAAAGTAGTCCAGACTGTATACCCCACACCCCATATGCTATATGCCAAGACTTCTGAAGACATATGATAGCTTTGTGTCAGGAACAGACCCTAAATTAAGTTGTTATTTACAGATAATCTCTCCTGTACAAAAGCTCATGTCAAGCCATCATGTTCGGATTCTACACACTCTAATTCAAAAGAACGGTTAATTCCATACCAAGTCGATACTAAAATTAAAGTGATGTAAGGACACCACTGTTTCTACAGTACCGGTAGTACCAGGCACCTACTCAATTCAGTCCTTACACACTCTCTTACTAACACACGACTACTTTCAAATGCCCACACGCTTATTTGAGTCCATGCTCTGTTACTCCTTTTACACTGAAATTGACAATTAATAAAATTTAAATCATGATAGTGATAGTGTGATTACTAAACTGCAAAAGGATGCATTTTAATTAAAGGAAGTTCACCCAAAAATTACACATTTCTCTCTTCATTTACTTTTTTCTTCTGCTGAACACAAATGAAGATTTTTAGGAGAATATGTAGCTCCATACAATGCAAGTGAATGGTGACCAAAACCTCGACACTCTAAAAAGCACATAGAGACAGCATAAAAGTAATCCACAATAGTGGTAAGTGGTTTAATCCATGTCTTCAGAAGCTATCTAATTGTTTTTGTGTGAGAACAGACAGAAATGTAATTCCTTTTTCATTATTAATTTTACCATTGCTGTATCTAAGTACAATTATGATTTCAAGCTCGATGACATTTCCAGCACATGTGCAGAGTGCTTGATGCTGCAATAGGAAGTGTAATTGAGCTTGAAATCATGATTGCCAAGGAGATTGCCGATGTCAAGATTTGTAGTGAAAACTGTGTCAACTTTTTTATCAGTTTTCACTCAAAACCGATTGGATCACTCCAGAAGACATGGATTAAAACTATGAAAGTATTATGGATTACTTGTATGCTGCCTTTATGTGATATTTGGAGTGTAACAAGGTAAAAGTGAAAGCAGGAGGTGAGAACCGGCTTAACAACATAAATAATAATTTAATGATTAACGTAAACAAAAAGACATATACAAACACATGCCGGGTGTGCAGCATCATGACCCGGCCCCTCCCTCCTCCCTCCTACACTCCTCCCTCCTTTCCTCCCTTTCCCTGCATGAAGTACACCCCCCACCCCACCGCTGGCAGGCTATACTCGTGTCTTCGGACAAGAGGAAGGAAAAAACAACAACAACAAATAAACGAGAGGGAAAAAAACGAGAGGGAAAGACCAACACGGAATGACAGTTGGAAAGAGAGAGAGGAGAGAGAAAAGAACTCGCTCGCCGGTTCTCTGATATGCCATAGCCGGGTCCTCGGCCACTCCTCCACCCCATAGCGGATGACAGCCACGCCCCCCCTCCAGGAAAATCAGAGGCAGTCCTTCAGCCCCTGGTGGACGTAACGGCCCCCGCGTTTTCAGTGGACGGAAGGGGTCTGCCCCGCCCCTGGCAGCGGTTCTCCCACTCTAAGCGGTCAGCCAGGAGCCCCTCCCCGCTCACAGTCAGCCGTCCTCTCGACCCCGCTGCATTTTAGTGGCTGGTAGGGGTCTCCTCCACATCTGGCAGTGGCCCTGACCGCTCCAGGCAGTCAGCTCTATCTCCTGTTGGATCGACACGGCTGCTCCTTTGGGGTTGATTGTAGTGGCGAGGATTCTACAACGGTGCATCCCTCCTGCTTCCCAGGTTTCGGCACCAGTGTAGTAAGGTAAAAGGGAAAGGAGGAGCCGAGAACTTGCTTAACAATGCAAATAATAATTTAATGATTAACTTAAACAAAAAGACAAACTCATTCCGGGCAGCTGCCAATAACTCTCTCTCTCTGGAACTGCTGCCTACGATGGCCTTTATCCCTCTCGAGGGCTTGATTAGCCTGACTAGGGGCAGGTGTGCAGCATTATGACCCACCTACATGGAGCTTCAAAGTTTTGGCCACCATTCACTTCTTTAGACCTACAGAGATAAGAAAACAGAAAAGCTTTCATGTAAAAAACAAAAAACAAAAAGCTTGATTCAAAATAAAAGCTAGATGCATGAAATTGTAATACATTATATAAAATCTATTACTACTGTATAGTATACATGTCTTTTTCAGTGCAAACTATATTATTTTTTTATGTATTTTTTTAAATCCTTTAAATCAACTGTATTGACTGAAAAAAATAATGCAAATTCATTGTTCATATACACTGTATGGGAACCAACTGGGAGACTGGGTTATCTACTATGTTTGAATAGTCAAAAGGACTACTTTTATGGTATGTGTATTTTATTTATTTATTTATTTAGTTGTGAGTCCTTTTTGAAGCTTTACCGATGTGGTCACTATGAAATGTCATTGTATGAAAAAGCGGTTTAAAGCTTCTTTGTGTGCTTGAGTTCCTTATGAGGCTGAATACTGTAAATAATTACATAATTTGTATTTTTGGGTGAATTACTATATTCTTTAAAATGTGAACTTGATAGGAATATATGAATGCTTTGCGCAACAGTGGCGGGGCCTATTTTTGATGCAGGATGGATGGTTTTAACTCAAAGCCATAAGCTATGAAAACCTTTAAATGTCAGTCGGCCAGAATGGATGACTCCAAAATCAGTGACATTTACTGTTAAAAAAGAATAGAAGAAAAACATCAAAAGAGGTCTTACGACATCTCCCCAGACAGAACTCTCTCAACGTAAGGCAATACAGTTTGAAAACATCCCGCTGTATTTCCTGCTTTAAACTATGGAGTTCCTCTCTTGAGGTTTCATATTTTGTGTTAGTGAAGAAAAATGCTTTAGTATCTATTGAATATCAACGTTTTTGGATTGAATAGCAAATAATGATGTATGAGGGGATATACATAGCTCGTGTGGAATGTAGTTAAATATATAACATATGTGGGTAAAAGGAACAGTTCATTAAAAAAAAAAAAAAAAGTGTCATTATTCTTTTACTCTCAAGTTGTTCCAAACCCATGGGACTTTTTGTCTTCCATGTAACACAATAGGATATGTTCAGTAGAATGTTATTTTCCTTTAATTAGATTTTTTTCTCTCCATATAAAGCAAGTAAATGGTGACTGAGGCTGTCATTCTGCCTAAAGGTGCGTACACACTGCCAGCGACTTTGTCGCTGCAGGTCACCAGTGGCTGGCGGTGAAGTCGCTAGTGGGTGTTCCCACTACTGGTTGCCTAGTAACGTTTATAAATGACATTCACGGATGTCATTTCATTGCTGCTGACAGCGAATCTCTTTTCTTGCCACTAAAAACAAAAATTCTGGAGGGAAAAGACTAAATATAAATGGAATCAGTACATAAAATGCTTTATATCAAAGATGAATGAGAAACAAGGCGTGCTGTTTGCCATAGAGGCTGTTTATCTGCGGCGAAAATGCAAATGCTGGTCTGTCTGGGTCCATAAAATCCCTGAGATCTCAGATACACCTTTCCACGCAGTATTTTTCTTAAAAATGTCCTTGTACGTGGGAAGAGACATATCACAGAGCGCTGGAAAATTTCTAACAGCAAGAATTAGCCTTTCATCCATCTTTCCGTTACTGCAGGAGCTGAGAGAGAGAGAAGGATCACGTGAGCTTTCCCGTCTTCTCTCCTATTGGCTGTCGCTTCCATTAGTCGCTCTTCATTTGAATAAAGTTGAACTTGTCTCAACTTTGTCGCATCGCTGGACACGACCATATCTAGTCGCCAACGGTTGCAACAGCTTGTGTCGCCGGAAGTCGCTGTGCTCGCATTGAAAATGAATGGTATGGAGTCGCTGTCACGCGCGATGTCGCTGGCAGTGTGTACGCACCTTAACACCTCCTTTTGTGTTCAACAAAAGAGAGGAAGTTATTTAGGTTTGGAACTATATGAGAGTGATTCAATAATGACATAATTTTTTGGGTGAACTGTCCCTTTAAGTGTTTGTCCATATAATTAAACACAGTCTTCATCATGTACTTGCAGGGCAGACAGCTTTTTTAGTTGTAATGAGAGCATTCTACTTTGTAGTGTAGATTGTTGTGTAGACAGGGTGTAAGAGAGCTGACAGGAGCGTGTTTATTGTAACATACGACTGCAGGTTAAACCTCTCGCTTCTGAAGTGTGCCTCGCTCGCATGCCAGATCCTGCCATGCAGAAGTAGTTGAAAGCAGTGGACAGGGACTTGAGCATCGGCCAGATTTGACAAAGCAATGGGTCATCATCCGCAAACAATCCCAGCAAGCCTTGCCATCTGTTAATGGGAGAGGATACTGCATATATTCCTACAGTGTGATATGACCCATACTTTGTGTTTGTTAGTGTGTACAACAGATTATAGGTTGTTCATTCTATCCACGTTAATTCCATCTTGGGGGGGTCTGTTCTATTTTAGTTTTCTATTTTAAATTAAGAAAAAGTAGATGGAATGTTGTGATACCTGTTGATTTATAGATGGCAATAAAAGGTTTAATTTTTGAGGGTTTTACAATATATGAAGGAGTTTTACCAGCCAACCCGTGCTTTGGATTATTGTTTGACGATATGGCTGGGTATCGATACAGATTTCCTGATTTGAATCAGCACACCATCCCCTAATCAGGCTAATCAAGCCTCAGAGTGGAATAAAGGCAGACTGGAAGCTGCAGTGCGACAGTGAGAGAGAGATTTACGGACAGCTGTCCGACACCTTTGTGTGTTTGTCTTTTTGTTTCAGTTTTATATGAAACCATTATTGTCAAGCCGGTTCTCGCCTCCTCCTATCCATTAATCCCTTTACACAGGTGCCGAAATCCAGGAAGGAGGAGGGATACGCCGTAGTAGAGTCCTAACCACTACCATCCACCCCAACGGTGCAGCTGGGGCCATCCGCCAGAGGACGGAGGAGGCTGGCTGCCTGGAAGCGGAGGAACGGCCGCCGACCGTGAGGGGAGGAGGGGCTCCCAACCAACCGCGTGGAGTTGTTACCGCTGCCAGGGGTGGGGGAGACCCCTACCGTCCACCAAATATGTGCCTTCGATCCGTTTGTGATTAAATTAAGATTGTGATTAATCAGAAAATTTTTATTTTTTTACACAGCCCTACTCGACTGATATGGGTTTTTAGTGGCTGATGCTGATTTTGATCTAGAAAGCATATTATGTTGATATATTTAAAATACAACTTAATTATAACAATTAAGATGTACACGGAATTGCTGAATTTAAATAAACATTACAGATTATTTACTCAAAATATTTTAATAAAGACAATTTGCACTAGTTACGCTATAAGGTTATCAGCAAATGGCAATAATCTAAAAATAGGTCAATATATGATCTATCTGCCTTTTTCATTTCTTTTAATAACTCACATCTTATCATAAACATTTAAGTCATACTGGTATATATTTTAGATCAGCTAGATTAAAGGAAGTGTTGATAAGAGAAAATAATTATTTGTCAAAACACGTTAGGCCATCCATTCATTATGTTATAGCTGAAATAAATTGTTGTGTTACAAATTACGCTTTTAGTAGTGTAATGTTTTAATGGTTATTGTTCCCCTTCTGTCGACTCACTCAACATTGTGTCGATTTGTGTCACTTCTAAGAGCCTCGCGAACCACAAGAGACACCTTGTGTCACTACAATCGACACAACGTCTCGTTCCTTCATTCGGGGAACAGAGGTTACAACAGTAACCATGATGTCATTTGCTTATTATTTAACTAATTCACATCCTGCTTAACAATATAATTTATCTTTTAAAAAAATGTCTAGTGCTACAACTACATTTCGAAAGGCTAGTGTCAACTTGATTTTGAACAAATCCAAAGAACCTGGTTGTAACTTCTGCTGACGTGCATATTTTATCATTATTTTCTCCATTTCCACCATTTGATACATTTCACAATATTATTTAAGGGCCTAAATATTGAATGTCAAGTGGGATAAATGTGTATTTTGGGGATTTTATAAAGGTTTCACGCTCCACGCAAATATGCTGCGAGGCATATTCTCAATTTCAGTCTGTGTCTTTACACATTCATCATCACAGTTGTGAAAAATAGCTGGTTATGTTCTGACAAGCTTGATGCTGTGAATTTCTGGGCTTCACACATGGACAAATCATTAGCAAGTGTGTTAAAATTCATTAAGCAGCAATATGTGACTTTAGTCAGAAAGATGTTCCAAATAAACATTGAATACACATTATATTTCATTTTAGCGTTTGATTTAGCCTTCAGATTTTTCTTTTCAATTAACAAATTCAAATAACAAAATGCAATTAACCATATAATCATGTTAGGATTAAGAAGTCAACCGATATATCAGTTTAACTATTAATTGGTGCCAATAATTGCTTTATGGAACAATCAGTTATAAGCAAAATCAACAGCAATATTTACAGATATTTGTTTCTTCTCCATATTATATGTGGCCAAAACCCTTCATCTGGTGAATATATAGGATACAAAAAGCCCCCCCTCTAGAACCGCCACTGGGCTTAAACATTTAATGCAGGTATGATTGCAACAAGGACATAACAAGTTTGTCCAAACCACAATGTCTACAGAAGCATCTGTAAAAAATGAGATATTTTATTTGTCATATATTTATGCTTGTACACCAGCAAAATAAAATGCATATCTATGATTCCTTTGCAATTTCAGTGAACAAATAGACAGCATTCCTTCAACAAATGCCACCTGTAGTCTGTGTCATGACGCAAACAGAACATAGCACATATTTGGGGAGAGATAAACATATATCTTTACTGAAAAACTTATATAAAAAACAGCATAGAACAAATGTATCACTTTTTAAAGAAAGAGATATCGGGAAAAAATCATGTCACTTAAACATTCGTGGGTGCTTTCGGCACTTTCTCATTTAGTCATGGTTTAAGGAATTTTTTTAGCGGTTCGTCTACAATTGTCACTTTCTGATCGGTTGAAGATATTTTGAGGTGATGGGTATAGGGAACTCTCCGCAGTGTTGCTTAAACACAGCACATTAAAAGTACATAGAGTAGAACAAATATTTGGGCACCAAGTTTTATATACATTAGATCTCATTTATTCTGTAAAGGCATCCATTTCTTTTAATGCGTCTTCAGCATTGTAACTTAATCATACTCAACCAAGCGGGGCAATGTCATATCCCCCTTTTCATTGTCTTTGCCTGTCCACATAGGCTACTGCAGGTATTTTGTGTCATTGTCAAGAGCAAACTTATGGTTGAGTGTATAAACTAGGACAAGGCCAGGGACAACCAGAACATGGGGAAAAACAGAAGGCCCAATGCTTGATTGGTGGATCCATGACCCTTTATACATGACTGGTCTGATTTGGGCTTTTTGGAACACTTTTTTTTCTTTCTAGAGGGTGCTGTAGAAGGTTCCAGATCATCCAGAAGCTCTGGGTTGATTTTGTCCAGGGATTGGTCAAGATTGTTGGACAAGGTTCCCAAAGGACCATCGTTGAGACTTTGCTTATTACGAGTGTCATTTTTTACTCGCTCAACCTCGCGGTACTTAGTCTTGGAAATGTTCTCCTTCTCTTTCAGGGGGTTGTTGGTGATCTGACGACTGTTGTAGGACGAGGGATCGGGGAGTGACTTACTGGAGATGATGGAAGATTTGTCATTATCTGAAAGACAGCACCTGGGAATGCTTTCTACCTGAGGGTCATCCAGTGAGAGGAACTTTCCAGAATGTGTCTTGGTGTTAAAGATGCTTGTTTGAACTTGCGATGGAGCGTCTACGCATCCCTCTAAGTCATCACTTTTAAGTCGTTTCAGGTCCTTCCCATTCAGAGTAGTTGGAAGGTGGCATTCCAACTCCGAGCTGGACCCTTTAAAATGTTTGAACCAGTCCCACAATGGCCTGGCTCGACAGTCACAAATCCATTGGTTTCCGTTGAGCCTTAGGTACTGGAGGGACACCAGAGGGTTCATGGCCTCACCAGTCAACATAGTGAGGTTGTTGTAAAAGAGAAACAATGTGGTCAGCTTGCCAAGGTCACTGAAAGCGTGCTGTTGCACGTGTATGATGCGGTTCTGATGTAGAAGCAGACGGTCAAGGTTGATCAGGCCTCGCAACATGTGGTCTGTCACCACCTTAATTTTGTTGTTGTGTAAGAATAGGTAGGTGAGGTTAGCCAGGTCCAGGAAAGTGTCACCATGCAGGGCTAGAAGGTTATTATCCTGCAGGTAGAGATACTGAAGCGAGAACAGTCCTCTGAAAACTCCAACTGGGAGTTCAGACAGCCCACACCTGTGCAGGTGAAGGGTATGCAGCTTGGTCAGGCCTCGAAATGCAGTGGGACTTATGATTCGAAGGTTGCTGTTGTCGCCAATGTCTAATTCTTCCAGTCTTTCCAACCCATAGAAGGCTCCCGCCTCAATATGGCTGATATTATTGGAGTACATCCACAGGACAGTAAGATTATGCACGGAACTAAAGCTGGTTGATCTAACGACTGTTAGTTTGTTGCTCTGTAGGAATATTCGCTGGCAATGGACAGGAATCTCAGTGGGAATGGAGAACAGACCCTGCTGTTGACAGGCCACCGTTGGCTTCGGTTCACTGTAGCACACACACTTCGCTGGGCAGCCGTTCATCACTGGCACCAGGTTAAGCCATAAAACCAGGCAGAGGAGGCGACCTCCTATTGAGAAAAAGAACAAAAAGGCAAGAAGTCAAGAGTTTGACTGCAGCTGCTAAATTTTGCTGGAGACAAATTTCATGTTCACCATTGAGACACAAAATATCTGAATCAAATGTGCTCAGTAACTGTAGGTATGCAGGAATGCATTGAGACCATTTGATTTTGGTCATGTACAGTGACCCCAAGACATATTTAGGGACATAGGCCACACTTTAAAATCTATATATTTCATTTCAGTAGACATTACAAAATACCAAACCAAGTGGCATCTGCAAATAAATTCCATTCATTTTTTCTATAACCAATTGGTTTCAAGGTGATTTGTTTGTGGATTTACAATGTCAGTTTCCCTTTAGTTCAAACAAGAGTCCTAGCAGAGTAACTTTGAACTATGTACATGTTACACTAACGTCTGACAACCAGAAGTGTCCAAATGCATATTGTCTTATACCTAACAAACTTCTTGTTAAATGTTTTCCTTAATTTTTACACATTTATCCATAAAAAGGTTTTAAACACTGCATGCCAAAAAGTTGCATCAGTTTATCTACTTAATTATTACTTAACTTGCATTACACATAGCCAACAAATCTTTGCATTATATTAATTTTGTATAAATAAAGTCTGGTTTTATTTTCTCTCCACAAACTAAAATCTTATGGAGTTTTTGTTTGTTTCCACATTGCGTTTAGATTGCTCACTGGGGGCTTAAAGACAAAAACATTAAGGTGTTATTTTCAGAATACAGTTTTTCAATAAAGCTGTTCACAGAGAACTTTATGCTGTTTAATACAGTAAATTAGAGTCATTATAGTAGGATTTTTTTTAAAGTGACTTTGAAAAGACTTGTAGTATGAAAAGTGCAATAAAAATAAAAATGACTTAATCAAAAAAAAGGAAAATGTAAATCTAATACAAGGCATTTAAATCAGTTGAGTAAAAAAAACATGTGCCAGCCACCAAATGTGCTCTTCTATACATTAAATGACAAAAAAATGGCTGCCTGCCCATGAGAAATTTATCTGTCTGTGCTTGTGCCTGCTTGTGTGAATGCTATAGGCAAAAGAATTGTGCCGCAGGAGCCAATCCCATCCATCAGCCAACGCAAACCAAAAACTCAGAAGACTGATAAATGAAACATAGGAGGGAGCCATCCACAGAATTAGCTAGTGCTAATAGCAACGATGGAGCTAATTCCAGCATAACATTTAGTCTGTCCAGGGGAAGATAAGTTTGGTGTGGGTGTTTGATGCATGCATGGATGGAGGGGAGGGGGACACAGAAAGGACTTATGGATGTTAGATTCAAGTCTCCTGAGTGCAGCAAGTGTGAACATGCTTGAAGTGTTTTTGGAGTGTTACAGAAAGATAAGATGGCATTCTCATGTCTGATCTGAAGCCCAGAGGTCTATCTGTGGTGTGTGTGTGTGTGTGTGTGTGTGTGTGTGTGTGTGTGTGTGTGTGTGTATGTCACTGATGTCTGTGTGTATGTTTATTGATGGAAGGCTTACAGATAAGGTATGGTGTGTTTATTCAGTAATTTTTTGTAGTCAGACATTATTTAGGAGACCAGGTGATAAACTGCATCCATCTGTAATGACTTCATCAAACATCACTGAAAGCTTGATCAGGGAAAATGTTTACAACTTTGCCTCTGGTTTACATTACCTGTAAAACCATGTAGATAACAAAATAAATATATATATATATAGGTAAAGTTTGTTTAGACAAACTTTGGTGTTTATGAAATGAATTATATGTCATTGGGATTTGAACTTTAATTTTAGGACTTGAGATTGAACATGTTTACTTGAACTTGAAATTTGTTTTGTACTTATGCCATTGGGACTTGAACTTCAATTGTAAGACTTGAATTTGAACATGTTTACTTGAACTTGAATTACATCTCACCTGAAATTCAAATGTACGTAGCACAAATTCAGATCTTTCAATTCAGATTATAATTTTTTTAAATACACTGATTCAGGTTTTATATTCAGAACGAGTAAATTTGACGAAGACATCTGGGGTACTCAGGAAAAACAACCGAGCCTTTATTTAATCAAACTCCTTCTTGACCAATCACAGCGTAGCTCACAGTTTACATTTAGAAAAGGAAGGGTCCGCTGTGAAATATTGCCAGTGTGGGATCATGGCTGAATGAGAGCCAGCACCTCCCTCTAGCGTGAGTTACATTTTCTTCCCTGATGCAAAATCCAGAATTAATTAGTATGATTGGTAAACAGGCTGTTTGAAGCATGAAATAAATGTTTATCAGATAAATGTTTGCCACAGGTCCGAAAAGGCTGTTAGCCAACGACCTTCTGAGTAATGTTATAGATTGTCAGCTCTACTTTTATTACATTTTTCAAATTTAGATGGTAAGTTGGAAGTGCCTTGATTGTAGGTGTCCAGATCGTAGCAACTGTGAAACTAACGTTAACTTAGGTCAGTCAGCATAAACACAGACTATGTGTTTTCTCACCAAACCATTTGGTGCACAATTTTGATGACACCCATAACTCTTGTGGCATAAAGTATACTAAATCTGTGCTATACTAGTAAAAGTGAGTTAGGTAGCTAGAATGTTGGCACATATCTATTATTTCCACATATCTAGACCTTACTTCTTCTTATTTGGCAATCTAGTGATAACTTAAATGGTTGCTGGTTGGCTTGCGAAAAACAGCAGCAAAGATGAATGTATCCCCTGGGTGTTATGCAGAGCATTAATGAAAAAATGTAAAATAAACATCAGCAAAGATTAGCTTACTGCTTTGTACTGTAGTTACAACATGGTTGGCAAATGCTGATATGATAAAGAAAAGTAAGCACATCAGAAATCAGATGACTGATAAACATTTATTTCATGCATCAAACAGCCTGTTTATCAATCACACTAATTACTTCTAGAGTTTGCATCGGGGCAGAACAAGTAACTTATTATAGAGACATGTGGTGGTTCTCATTCAGCCATAGTCCCACATTGGCACTATTTCACAGCAGACCCTTCCTTTTCTAAATATGAACTGTGAGCTACACTGTGTCTGGTCAAGAAGGAGCTCTTCCTGAGCACCCCGGATGTCTTTATCAAATTTACCCGAATCTGAATATAAAACCTGAATCAGTGTATTAAAATGGTTTATCTGAATTTAATAATCTGAATTTGTGCCACGTACATTTGAATTTCAGGTTTGATGTCTGGACAGTTCTGGATTGGTGGTGGCGTAGTGGGCTAAAGCACATAACTGTTAGTCAGGAGGTCACTGGTTCGATCCCCACAGCCACCACCATTGTGTCCTTAAGCAAGGCACTTAACTCCAGGTTGCTCCGGGGGATTGTCCCTGTAATAAGTGCACTGTAAGTCGCTTTGGATAAAAGTGTCTGACAAATGCATAAATGAAAATGTGATACATGTATCAAAATGTAAACATGTTGAAATTCAAGTTCAAAGCCCAATGGAAAATAATTTATTCCATAGATATTGGCTTGATAAAGTATTGTCTGAAAGCTTTAGTTAGCTAGATAACCAGACAAACTGTCAGATAGGTTTGACATGATAGATAGAGAGAGAGAGAGAGAGAGAGAGAAACATAAAGCAGATTAAAGAACTTGTGCGGGTTTGTTTACATTTGAATTTTTGACATTTGGCCTGTTTGAATATTTTGTCACTGTAAGTCTGTGGGATTTATCAGATATTTGGTTAGTTAAGTCAACATAATACACCATATTCTGGGACCATTACAATTTATGGTGAAACAAAGTAAAAGGATAAGTAACCTATACTTTTTGCTTACAAAACAGATAATTATGTTAACTTGACAAAATCCCCAAAACAAGGCAAAAATCTGAAGAAAAAAAAAATCCCATAGACTTACATTTTCAAAATGTTTAAACATGCCAAGACTATTAAAAAATTAAATAAATGAAATGTAAACAAACCCACACAAGGCCTTTAAAATGCTTTAATTCTCTCTCACTTTATTCGTAATTGTCCATCCATCCATCCATCTATCTATCTACAGAATAAAAATGAGTAAAATGTTGTCAGAGTAATGAAAGTGTAACTTTATTGGTCATTCTTTATGAATGTAATTCAATTACCAGCTATAAATATATCTAACCTCAGTATGTCTCAAATGTAAACTGTTTATTTAACAATAACTTTTACATAATCAAACCCATGTGAGTATGTTCACGTGCATCATGCAGAAGATCCACACTGCAAACATGCAATATCTTGCAGATCCTTCCACCCAGTTCCCTAAATTCCTCCCCATCCCTCAATCTTGCAGCCTGTTAAATGGAGCTTGCTTGAGGCTTGACAGCATCCCTGTGTTACACTTTCCCTTAAATATCCTTTCTCTCCCTCTCTCTAGACTGTCATCTTCCACCACTAAGCTGTCAGACCTCCTCTCACTCTTTCTGCTTCACAGCGTTTCTCTCTCACCCTCTCTGCCGATAAAAATATTCTATTGCCGCGCTTTGAAATGTTTGGCTTCACAAATCCACCAGACCACCTTTTTATCTTCTAGTCATTAGCAGGCTATCCCCACCCACACAATACACATTGGAGATCAGTTTTCAAAGTGCACTTTTTTCATCCATAGCCGACTGCACTTACCTTGTGCTTCCTCTGCGTCTTTCATCTATTTAGTGCTGAGTAAAGCTGCTCAAAATGTCATACACTATCCTACAATTATTTCAGTGCATTGTCTCGTTGCCTGGACAGTCACATAGCCATGTCCTTTATTGCTGGTCGCCCTTCTCTGTAAAGGCCATTTGTCAGAGGCATCGACTACATACAAGCTCTGCATGTTTTTCGACAAATTTTTTATCTGTATGCTAAGAAAACCTCTGCTTTCTCTGACTGTAGTTAGGAGCCTCGCATAGTCTTTTTGTTATTTCTGTTTTTCTACTTTTCTGTAGAGGGGATGCCCATCCTTGATGATAAGATCAGGTTTGCTGGTCACAAGCATATAGTGTATTTTGGATGATGGTCCCCAGCATGAGATGCTAGTTTGCTAGTGTCTCTACCCAGCTTTGTAATAGCTTACCAGCTAGACTTCCTTGACAATGCAGGTCAACCAACATCAAAGCTTTTAAATGGCTATGCTCAGTGGAGGATCCTGGCGTCGGCAATATAGGCTGTTGCTTTGGGTGGCAGTGTTCTCTGGTGCAGCTTTTAGCTAGATTTAATTCTCCTCTTCCGATGGCCATGCTTGCTGTCTGTGCTGCACGCGTGGAGACAGTGTTCGTGGAAGGGTCATGTTCTCACGGCAAGAACATGACCATGGCAAAGTTGCGGTCACGGCTTTCCTTTGTGAGACAGGCGACCCAGGGACATGGAGACAACCTGTAGGCCTGGAGATGGTAAGAAGACCACTCCATCCCACGGTGGAGGGCAGGGAGGAGAATCTTTTGTTGCCTTTTCCTTTAATTTAATTTAAACTGGGACTGTCCTGAGTTAATACTTGAGTTTATTGGGATGTCTGGTCACTCTATCCTGTCATATCACCAAAACAACAGCTACATAAAAGGTTATTGCATTGCATTACTCCAAATGCATCCCACAATTGTGCCTCGTCTTATAGCTGCATTGTCGAATTGTTTACCAACCTATTAGTTTTGCATTACCTCTGGTATTTGTCTAAACTCAAGAGAATCCCACGTAATAGCGGCGTCGTTGAAGCCAACCGCTTAATCATATTGCGGAGAAGCCAAACAGAGTTCTCAAGTGACAAGCTTATTTAGAGGCCCTATTCATGCTGAGGACCACCTTCTTTCATTACTGACAAGCAGAATGGTTAGTTCAGCTTTGCATAAAAAGCACTGATTGCCGCTTGCTCTCACCACTTCTGTGGAAAGCTCTCATCCCGACATAAAAGACTCCACAGAAGAACAAAAATCCATTGATAATCAAAGAGGGAAAATCAAGGATACTTCTCCATGGTCTAATTGAATTAATTTTATGGAAAACAAAAGCATACAGAAACAGAGCACGGACTTGAGATAATTGTGCGTAGATAGAGAGAGAGAACAAGATAGACTGAGTGACTCTGAACACATTTGCATATGTCACTGGCATATGGAGTGGATGTAATAACAATTATTTATATTTTTTATTTCATCCTCACTAATGTGAAAGAAAGCAGCCATTGTTTTAAGACCACCTAGGTGTGTTGGAAATAAAGGGGATGGTACACCCAAGTTTGTTTTATATATATATATATATATATTATATATATATACAGTATATATGATTAGTGGTGAATGGTAAGGCAAGCATCAATGACTAAGTTTAGGTATGAAATGTTGCATGGTGCAAGCTGATAAGTCCTTTAATTGTGTTTTCTGTTGCTGTAGGAGCTTGCTCATATGTGGTGCATAACAGGGATAGTTCAACCAAAAATGTTTATTCTCTCATAATGTATTGTCCCTTATGCAACCCAGATGTCTATGACTTTCTTCTGCCAAACACAAACCAAGATTTTTAGAAAAATATACAATGTTATGAATGGTCCATACAATGCAAATGAATGGTGGCCAGATCTTTGGAGGTCCAAAAAGCATAAAAAGCAGCACAAATACTATGGACAAGTTTAATGATACTTTTATGGTCCTTTTTGGAGCTTTGCAGATTAAATCACTATTCACGTTTCTAGCATGGAAAACAGAAGCTCATCAGTTCAGCCTACAATCACCTGGGGGTAGGTTAATTAGTAAATTATGACAATATTTTTAGGTGAATTGTTGCTTTGGCACATAGACGTGTTTATCATACATTCTGTGGACTTGCAGAAATGACTGAGGGCACCAGATAAAGAGAGAGGGCAAAGGAGAGACAAAGGGACAGACATGCAGAGTTGTTGGGCGAGGGTAAATAGAAAATAGAAAAGATGAAAGGTGTTGGGACAGAAACATAAGCACCTGGGTGTCTGATTTGATGCCCAAGGAGAACAGATGTCAGGTTTCTTCAGGAATATTGAGTATGGGATTTGGAATGCAGATGATAATGACACTAGAGCAAAGTGAAGCAGATCAGAACTTATTTATGTTTGCTGTTTGTACCACATGCTTTCAGTTTGCCAGATGGTTCATAAATAACAGAGAATCAAGCAGGTTGCAGGAAAAACAAATAAAGGCATGCGCAAACATGCTTAAGTTTTCTATTGTAAGATTGCTGCTGTTATGCTGGGTGTGGAAGCATGACAGGACAGACAGAGGTGCGGATCCAAATGCGGTATTTATTATGGCAACTAAAAATCACATAAAAACACAGGAACACAAGAAAACATCCACAATGGGAAAACAGAGACTGAACCTTTGAAAGGACATGGGAACATCTACAAAGGGCACAGGAACCTCGAACGGGTGAGTAATCACGGGAAACACGGGCAGGAAACAAGGAGCTAAAACATACAACGATCGACAAGGAGTGGAAAACACACAGGGTTTATATACACAGACACAGGAGGATCACAAACGACAAACAGGTGCAAACAATGACACAGTGATGGCAGTGAGAAGATCGGGGAATTGTGGGAAGTGTAGTTTTTCACAAGGACAGTGAGACTCAGGGCGGACAACAGGGAAAACGTGACAAGGAACGGGATCGGTGACGGGTGAAACGGAAAACACGGAGCGGACAACAAGAAAACGTGAAATAAACGTGATAGTGAAACAAAGAACAGAGGGCAGACAACACAGGAACGTAACAGCTGCATTTAAGGTCAACATGAAATCAAAATGTATTTAGTTTTTATTTTGCACTTTCTGAAGCTGATCCTGTCTTATTTTGCACAATTCATTGGTTCTCAAATAAACAAAATGTTTGTCATCATAATGTTTCATCAAAATATACACTTGCTGACCTGTTGGTAGATGCCATGGGTGTTTTTCTTTTCAACTTTGGCCACTTTTGTGTTCCAGGAGTTGATTTTTATTCCCCCCCCCAAAAAAAACTAATTCTCACATTTTCACCCCAATTTGGAATGCCCAATTCCCAATGCGCTCTAAGTCCTGGTGGTGGCGTAGCGACTCGCCTCAAGCCGGATGGTGGAGGACGTATCTCAGTTGCCTCCATGTCTGTGACTGTCAATTCGTGCATCTTATCACGTGGCTTGTTGAGCGTTACCGCAGAGACATAGCGCAGAAGCTTCACGCTATTCTCCGCGGCATCCGTGCACAACTCACCACATGCCCCACGAGAGCGAGAACCACATTGTAGCAACTACGAGGAGGTAACCCCATGTGACTCTACCCACCCTAGCAAACGGACCAATTGGTTGCATAGGAGTCCTGGCTGGAGTCACTCAGCATGCCCTGGGGTGGTAGTCAGCGTCTTTACTCGCTGAGCTACCCAGGCCCCCCTCAAAAAAACAAATTTCTACTTTTTTTTCTTTTTGTTATAATATGGTCACATTAAAATGGACTTGGACACTTTTTATCAGGCCTTTAATATTTATTTTAGGTAAAATATTAATTAGGATACATGCAATGTTAGATATGAAATTAGCCTTTGCAAGATAAATTAGTCTGTCATTTTATTTCAGAAACGTTAAAAATTTCTGCACCGCAATTTCCACCACAAACTTCGAGAATACAGAATTCGAGATGTGGTGGAAATGAAACTGTGGTGGGATTTTTTTTTACTTTCAGAACGAATGACAATAATGACCTAAATCTCCTGTGGTGCATGTACATACAATGTTTGAAATTGTTTGTAGACAATTGAAAAAAAATTTGAGAGTGTGAAATTTTTTTTAATGAGACTTTATTTTCTAGAGGTCCACAGTGCTAAAAGTGCCCAATATTGAAGAAACACCGTGTTTTATTATTTAGGACTATTCAAAACTAGATGTGTATTCTGACCATTTATTTATTTATTAATTTTGCGAACAAGATCACAAAACAAACAAACAAAAATAAACAAACAGTTTCAGCAATGGCCATATTTTTGGAGGCTATTGACAGTCTGAAATAGATTTGTTTTTCCCTGCCTGTTGCAAGGATTTCTAATACTGAGTGATCAGTCACATAACATTTGTGGCTCAGGTAATTGGCTTAAAAAATTGTTTCCAGAACTGAATGCCCCTGGTGCAAAGATTGCATCATCCAGGTCTCGTTCTTTCAAGGGTGTCTGCATCATCCAAGCTCTCTCCAGGCATATTAGACCTCCTCTTGGTCACAAGTCTATGAAATATTTTGGACGTAAAATGATTTGTGAATGGCATAACATGGTGCCTTAAAATCATTTTGGACTGTCAGTAGGGCTGCGCAATTTTGGAAAATAAATCAAGATTTCAATTACAGCTGTCATGATTATGGAATTGAGAAAAGTACTAATTACAGCATTCCATTTAGGTGTACTCCCATTGTACCAAAATGTTCCATTTACAACATATTTTTTGTGCCATTGTGTGCATGAATGCAAAGGCAAATCTGATGAGTTTAAATTAATCTAAAGGCATATTAGCAATACTTACAATCTAAATTATACTGTTTAGAGTTTATTCAATACGTTTTTAAGTCAATTAAAATATCAAAGCAATAGTACTACATTAATATGACATGCAAACTCCCCACACAAAATACATATTTTAATTAAAATTCTATTAAACGAAATAAATAAATAAAGATTTGCCTGTCACTGAGTCGCTGAGACAGGCAAAATCTGAATCGAGATCATTAGTCCTGATTCTGCTGGACCATTCTACAGTCTTTGACAAAGTCAACCATCCGATCCAACTCTCCACCCTCTCTATTCTGGGCATCACAGGAATTGTGCTTGACTGGTTTAATTTCTATCTCTCAGGTAGGTCCTTCAAGGTAGCCTGGAGAGGTGAGGTATCCAAGCCACATCAGTTACCTACTGGGGTACCTCAGGGATCAGTGCTTGGGCCACTTCTCTTCTCTATACATCACTGGGACCCATCATTCAGTCACATGGTTTCTCTTACCAATGCTACACTGATGACAAGCAACTCTACTTGTCTTTCCAGCCCAATGACACCACAGTGACTGCTTGAATCGCTGCCTGCCTGGCAGACATCTCGGCTTGGATGAAGGAACACCACTTAAAACTTAACCCAGCCAAGACCGAACTCCTTGTCTTCCAGCCAACCCTGCTGTTGAACACAACATCACCGTGCAGCTAGGTATAACTACAGTATTGCATTCTAAAACAGTCAGAAATCTAGGGGTAACCATCGATAACAAGCTAAATTTCACAGACCACATCTCAAAGACCGCAAGATCATGTAAATTTACACTCTACAATATCAGGAAGATAAGACCTTTCCTCTATGAACATGCCACACAACTGCTTGTTCAGTCACTTGTCATAACTAGACTGGACTACTGTAACGCTCTCATTGCAGGCTTCCCTGCATGTGCAAAAGACCTCAGGAAATGATCAAGAATGCAGCAGCACGTCTGGTCTTTAATGAACCAAAGAGAGCACATGTTACACCACTCTTTGTCTCTCCACTGGCAGTCGGTTGATGCATGTATTAAATTCAAGGCTCTGATGCTGGCATATAAAACGGTCTCTGGGTCTGCTCCAGCATACCTAAAATCATTTCTGCAGAGCTACACACCCACCAGAAGCCTGCGTTCGGATAAGGAACATCGCCTTGTTGTACCAACACAAAGAGGCACCAAAACGCTTTCCTGGACTTTCAGTTTCATCATACCACGTTGGTGGAATGACCTCCACAAATTCATCCGTGAAGCTGACTCTCTGTCTTCCAAAAATGACTTAAAACACATATTTTCCATGAGCACTTAACCAGTCACTAAAAAAATAAATAAATCTTGTTGCAATCTGTTTTGAATACTATTATGATGCTAGTGAATCTTTGTAGTATGGCACTATTTGTATCACTGTTTCCTTAAGATGATTCACGTATGTTTCCTCTTTTGTAAGTCGCTTTGGATAAAAGCACCTGCCAAATGAATAAATGTAAATGTCAATAATCGCAATCACAAAATCAAAGGAAACAATATTAAATTATTTTTTTTTATAATCGTGCAGCACTTTTTTCAGTGTAGACACTAGTTAATCAGTTGTAAACCTTTCAAAGTAACTTAAATTAATATCAGGGAACAATACAAGTAAAGTTCAGTCAACAGTATTTGTTCATTATCATAATATTATCTTCAGTCCCACAAAAAAAATATTTAGACTCATAAAAAGACCTCACAAATAAAAATAAATAAATAATAAAAACAATTCAATAATAGTAAGGCACTTACAATGGAAGCGAATGGGGCCAATATATAAACATTAAAATGCACACTATTTTAAAAATATAGCCTCAAGGCATAAACGCTATAAACATTAAGTGTGATAAAATCAGGGATTTACCAGCATTGCGGCATTTATCATAGGATTTATTACAGGGTTTACTGGTGTTATGCCACCATGACAACAATGTTGTAATAGTCTATTGAATATAACTTTACATGGATATGTTTAGTAAGCAATTTAATAACTATTAGCATATATAATGTTGATGTCTTATGGCTATACATTTGGAACAGTGTGTATTTTAGCCCTAATGGACTGGACCCATTCGCCTCCATTGTGAGTTCCTCAATGTAACTGTAAAAAGGCATGAGACTAAATTATCTTCGACAATATGCCACAAATGCTGTAGTTTGAGCTTAACTTGTACTGAACCTGGAACGTTCCTTTAATAATTAGGCTGTAGGAGTTGTCTCTTTAGATTGGTTCCGGAACTCTTCGCTCAATTGGATTGCTGTATTAAAAGAATGAATATTTCCAGTATTTCTAATCTCCAAAACTTCCACTGCTTTTTTAACTTTCTTCAGAGTTTCCATCCTCCTACTTCTGTACTCCTCTTCTCTTTCTAGCAATAATCATTTACAAACCCATTTCTCAAAAGCCCACATTCTCCACATGGATTATAAGCCAAAATAAACAAAACCACACATATAATGTGTTATATTCATAACTGTTCCTGAAGCCCCATCCAAAGTTTGCAAAGTCATAAACAAGTAGTTTTAACACTCCATGCTTACACAGCATTTAAAAATTTGGTTGCGAGGCATCTGAGGTTTGGATTTTAGGATTCAATAAAGCTTCCAGCAAGCTACATTAATACACAAACTAAAACCACACCCGGATGGCTTGTCGTACCTTTTAGGTAGCTCAAATGTAGCATATTTATTCCACTACAAAGACACTTTTTAGTTTCAGAAATAAAAAAACCCTGTGGACAGATCTTTCAAAATAAAAACACTTCTTTGCGCTTCCATTCCCATAAAATCTAAATTCAGCAGTATGCCAAATGTGACGCTTTCATCATAACTTAAACAATGTATTTTCTGCGAGTGGAAACACAAGTTGAAAATTCCCCCAACCTCACCAAGACTGACAGTGTCATCTTTTAGGTGCCAAACTTAATGAGACTGTTGGATAAAAATGCTAATTCAGTTTTGGGTGGCAAAGTGAATGGAAATGCAGTTGAAACAGCTGCAAGATGAAATAGTTGCACGTTAGGAGCAAATTGGCTCAGTGCACAAAGTGCTGTCACTCATTCAGGCTTTTCTCACCCTATGTATAAATAAACATGTACATGTTCATGCCAGAATTGTTTCCAAACCTTTCATTACAGTGTGCATATCTTTCAAAGCAAGAATCATCTACACTCTTAGAAAGAATCATCTTTTCCCAAAAGCATTTAATCTTAATTACAAATCACAGAGGATGGGCTGCCATCTGAAGAGGGTCATCAACTGGTCATTATCATGAGCACACAAATAATACTGCCATCCAAACAAACTTTTCTAGCTTAAATCGAAGTACGGGATGGAGAAATTATGATTAATTGTTTGCTCGTTGGTCTAATTTGAATAAATTGTGTGTACATTTTATTCTTTAGTGCATTGTAATGGAATTGATAACAATTCTGTACCAGTGGTGCCTCCAGGATTTTTTTTATGAGGTGACCAGAGAGGAACAGTAAAACATTTATGGTGGCACAGCAAAAAATGTGTGTGTGTCTGTGTGTGATTAGGCCTAATTAAACCAGTTTAAATATGACAGCTGTTTTCAATTAATGTTGTAAGAGGCCCAATTGCTATATTTTCTTCCCAGTAAAGTCCAAAGTTATAACTTATATTCAACTTAACTTAGCAGTTAATATGATTTTAATTCAACAATTGTTTTCTCAATAATTTATTTGTGTTATAGGCCTACGTTTCACAAGCAGTTTTACTGAGAATAAAAAAAGTGTCTAACAAAACCCCAGTGAGCCAGCCAAAGGTGAACAGTCTGTGACAAGTCCCAGCAAACACAGAATATTCCCACAAGTTGGCATATGTTTTCCGTTTTGTTAATCTTTCGGAACCAATTCTCTTTAGGTTATATTTTTAAAACCATAAACTTACATTTCCAGAACATTGCAGACATTCTTTTTCTGTGGCAACTTTAAAAACACTTATGCAGAATGTTATCGAATGGTTATTTTTAGGTTTTTATTTGTGTAGCCATAAACTAACCATCCAAGAATGTGGCAGGTTTTGTGGGACAACCTTAAAATAACATAACAAAAATTTCTTATGGTTATTTTTATGTTTTAGTTTCCGTTTGGATTTTTCATCATCACATTTGAATATTTGAGGTTGAGAGACAACAATTAATTAAATTAGTGAAGTAGGCTAGCATTTAATTTAATGCAGAAAATAGATAGGCTAACAGATGAGAACAGATGAGAAAAACATTCAAGAATACACACATTTTCTACCTTAATATATTATCTTAATATCTAACTTCCTTGCTTCATTCAGACAGATATTCACACTCTTTAACATTAACGGTGTGTGACATTCTATCGATTTCTTCAATAAACAATTACTTCTAAATGTGAGGTTAACTATAGGCTAAATGTTATTGATTTGATAAAGATTTGACTCATAAAATCGAAAAGAATTTGATGTTTAAGTTTAGCTGAGAGTTTTTCTGGTTATTGGTTACAACAAGAGATGTCTACACTAAACTGTAAAGTAAGAAATGTACATTAGCCTGGTTAAGGATAATTAAATGGTTTATTGAATGTTTATTACATTTCGTATGTCTGTCAATCAGGGCTAGACTGGTAATCTAGCATACCGGGTACTTTGGGGATGATCAGTCGTGAACTGGCCATCTGGAGAACCAAGCAGGCTGGTGGGTCGGCCGGGTAATGGGCCGAATGGGCCGCGATAAGCTAAAACGAGCTGCCGCGTTATGCAGAACAGACCACAAATGGCGCTGTGATATGCAGAAAAAGAGAGCGAAAAGCTGAAACAAATGTTCTATTTCCATGAAGATAATATTCCTGGAAAACCAAACATTTACCTTTGGTAAGTAATTTTCAAATTACTCGTTTTTGTTTTTATTAGCATTTTTCATACTTTCCCAACTTTTTTGGAATTGGGGTTGTATTAATCTAGCAAGTTTCCCCAACTAACCGAGCTTTAAAGTACGTTTTTGGTTTTCCAGCAACATTATTTTTATGGAAATAGAACATTTGTTTTAGGTGGTACACAATCTTTACCCTACATTCTCTTAACCTCTTAATTTCTAGATCCTTTCTGCAACCATGCTGCAACCTCAATAAACAGAAAAGCCATCAATAAAATCATTATTTAAAAAAATAAAAAGAAATGGTCTGCACTTATATAGCACCTTTTTAAGCCTTAACGGTATTCAAAGCGCTTTACACTGTGACTCTTTCACCCATTCACACACACATTCATTCACCAATGGCGGCAGAGCTGCTATGTAAGGTGCTAGCCTGCCATTGGGAGCAACTTGGTGCTCAGTGTCTTGCCCAAGGACACTTCAGCATGTGGAGTCGTGTGGGCCGGGATTCGCACCACCAATCCTGCGATTAGTGGCTGACCCACTCTACCAACTGAGCCACAGCCACCCTATTTTTTATAATGAATTATAATTATTATTAAATCATTCAAATCAGCCACAACACATTTTGGAAGACTTTAATATCCTTTCTGCAACCCTTCTGTGCTTCAACACTGAAAACTGTGCCTTGTTTTTAGCTAATAGACTAGTGGTCATGATAATGAAGGTGTAAACTCTTCGTAAAGAGGCAATAGCATACTATTAGATTACTTTAGTGTGTCCTTTAACGTGATTGTTAACAATAACATTGACTGGCTGCTGCATTATAAGTGAACATATGTGACTGGACAAACAAAAGTAGCTGACTGTAAAGGCGTTTCCACATGCTGCCTTTATCAGGGTTGGGAGGGTTACTTTTTAAATGTATTCCACTACAGATTACAGAATACATGCTGTAAATTGTAATTTGTGATGTATTACGTTAGATTACTCAATGTCAGTAACGTATTCAAAATACTTTGGATTACTTCTTCAGCACTGGTAGATTTTTTTTTCACTTGTTTTGACAATTAAAAATCTGCTAGTAAAGTAAGACAAAATACACATGTTAAAAATACATTCTCTGAAAAAACAAAATATATTATGCAGTGTTGTCTCTGAAACAAGATAAATCAAATTGATTATGTTTTAAGGACTTTTAGATATTTTTCACAGGAAAACAATACAAAAATGATTATCAAGAATACAATTTTTTGCCCTAATATCAAAGTTCTTACTAGAAAAAAAGAAATTATGATCCAATGTGAATTTTCTTGAAAAAACAAATATGATCGTGCCTAGTAACATGTGCATGTAAAATGACTAGAAATAGGATTTTAGCCTATTGTAAAGCTGATAATTTACACAAGGTTTATTTCTATTTCTTCTGCTTACTTACTTCAAACGTACTTCTCCGTCTGCTCGAATGAATGTGACACTACATAAGAAAGTGTTTCACCGCTGTTCAAATGCACTTTGGATCGCATCATTTATATGTATACATTTTTTCCATCTGAAAGGACTAAATATTAAATGAAACAAATGACAATAAAATGCAAAGTAATCTCTTCAGTAATCAAATACTTTTTGAAAGTAACTGTATTCTAAATACCAATGATTTAAATTGTAACTGTAGTGGAATACAGTTACTTACGTATATTTTGTATTTTAAATATGCAAACCCACTACATGTATTTCGTAACTCCCCAACCATGGCCGTTATCAAAAGTGCATAAAAACGCACGTCTTTAATCATCAATAACCAGCAGATGAAGTTTGTCCCCGCAATTGCAATTTCTGTTTTAATATATTTATTACACCTCTGTGCATTAAATAGCCTGAACACAAATTTTCACTTTAAACCATATAACGTTTCAGATGCTACGTTTTTCCGCTTCAAGAAAAAACACAATATTTTGTATTATTATAAATTATGATAAAACAGCTGTACACTTTCCACTTGGACTCAATCTTTTCAAAATAAAACTAGGTCTGTTTATTTAAGGGTGACAAATTAATCACACATCTGACTTCATATTTACAGTTACAGTGACTTTTGGTTCACTTTGGGAATTGATATATCTTTTACAAGGTAAACCATTTGGTGAAAACTTTTGTAGAAATGCTTACTTGTTTGTTTTGTCCAAGAGCTTGTTTTGTCATTGTCAAGTTCACAGTGCTCTTCTTAGTAGCGTTATAACGTGCATCCTCAAGAAAATGGGGGTTGAGTTTAAGAGGACAATTCTAAATAAACAAATGATGCTCCTTTCTTTTGAATGTCTGATAATATATAGACATTATTCTGAATATATACAGGGTATTATATACATAAAATATTATTCTGAGTTAAATATAAACTATCATGGGGTGTGGATAGGGTGGCCAGTGTTTTTTATCCTCTTTCTGATTCTTTGAAATAAATAGGCTGTTGCTACTGTACCTTTAAGACTTCTATATGTAAATTAAGTCTGTTATGGTATGTCGCCATTTAGATAGCAAAGCAAATGTGTATGTGTGTGTGTGACAAACGCATAGCCTCCTTATGTAAACAGACATGGATAATCGCATTTCACTTGAATTGACTGTTTGTATGTCACCAGTCCAATTTGACCCACCCCGAGCGAGATACGAACCAGTGATTCCCAGCATGGGAGTTGGACGAGCTAGCATGGAGGCAATAAAAGCCATGTCCTCTATCCTCGGTCGCTCGTGCATCTCTTAAGACCAGGTGAGTGAGGTTTTCACACAGCAGAGCAATCCTGGACCAGCTGTCTACCTTTACACTTATATGAGCTGTAAACTGAAATCGTATAGTGCTTTTGTGACAGAAAAAATCAATATCACACAAGCAAGAGCGCTGTATTTCTGGCTATCAGCACCGCTGTGATTCACTGTTGGCACATTTGCGAATGTGATATTGCTTATTGCAAGTTAGATTACTTTGTCTGTAGCAACTATCAGCTTTGATCTGCAGTAATGCTGAAGCTTTTAGTTTAACTCTATTTCTCAGCTATAGTGTAGCAGTAATCCGAACGATCATGGAGTGAGTGACCATTACGGATGACTTAAAATAACTTTTGCACTAACTTTCTTCCACTTTTCTACTGTTTCAACTGCGTGTATTTTACCGCGCTCACATCTCGACTGTGTGCATTCGTTTTCTCCTCTGTGTTTTACACAGATTACTGCATCAGTCTCAAACCTCTGCTGATCAGGAACCACATCAAACCACATTGATCTCAAGCTCTCTGTGCTCAAGAACAACAATAACAACAACAACAAACAATTGAGGTAAGTCATGGTATCCGCTAATGTTATTTCTTCCTGCATTGTATTCCACATGTTAACTATAAGTTCTTCTGTCAGCAGTGAGGGATTTACTTGTAAAAAATGAAAGGAATTAGTCAGGCTGACAGAGAAGGTTAATTAGTTAGAGACACGCCAAAAGCTAGTGGAAGTCAGTGAGAAAGAGAAGCCGGTAGATACTGTTTCGGATGAGGGTATACAGCGAGCAACACAAACACTTTGGCTCAAAATGTAGAGCCGCCACAACGCATTTGCATGAAGGCTCGGTTGCATACTCTCTCAGCAAAGCAACACCACACTTCCATTCCTGTGAGGGTTTCCAATCGATTCTCCCCACTCAGTGATGCACCCGCTGAGAATATTGTTGAAAGAGCCCTAATTATAGGTGATTCTATTGTAAGGAACGTGAAAATAGACTCCAGCCACTACTGATCTATACATATCAGGGGCTCTGGCATCTGACATCAGATCAAATTTACAAGTGGTTGCTAATGCTAAACATAGAATTTTCTAAAATTGTTATTCATGTCAACACTAAAAAGTCCGGCTTCTCTAGCCCATCGGAGATCACTAAAGATAATGTGAAAGAGGTGTGTGAACTTGCAAAAACTATGTCAGACACTGAACTATGCTCTGCCCCCCTCCCTGCTCGTTGTTGTGACAAGGTTTATAGTAGATTAGAGTCACTGAATGGATGGATATCTGAGTGTTGTCAAGACAATAGCATAGGATTTATAAACAATTTTTTTGAAAAGATTTTGTGGGGTAGACCTAACCTGCTAAAGAAAGACAGACTCCATCCCTCCAGGGAAGGTGCCACTCTCCTCTCTAGTAATTTGGCTTATGGTCTTAATAGTGATTGTATTTGACTAACTGGGGCCCAAGTCAGGAAACAGACAAAGTGGTTATTCCGAGACATCACACAGATCACATAAACTACAACATATAGAGAATGAATCACATAGATATCATATAGAGACTGTGTCTGTTCCCCGAACTACCAAACAAAAAACACTCACTAAATCATTTAGAAAAAGAAAATATTAGGCAAGGCAAGGCAAGGCAAGGCAAGGCAAGGCAAGTTTATTTATATAGCACATTTCATACACAATGGTAATTCAAAGTGCTTTACATAGAAGAGATTAAAATAAGAATAAAAAAATAAGAATAATTGAAACAGTTTAGAATAAAATAAAATAAAATACAGTACAAACAGTCGGACACACAGTGGCACAGTGCTCACTCAGTAAATGCACAGCTAAACAGATGTGTTTTGAGTCTGGATTTGAATGTGACTACTGTAGGAGCACATCTGATCTCTTCTGGAAGCTGGTTCCAGCTGCGGCTGGCATAAAAGCTAAAAGCAGACTCTCCTTGCTTAGAGTGAACCCTTGGTATTTCTAGCTGATGTGATCCTAATGATCTGAGTGATCTGTTGGGTTTATATTCAGTGAGCATATCTGCAATATATTGAGGTCCTAGCCCATTGAGTGATTTATATACCAGTAATAATACTTTAAAATCAATCCTAAATGTAACTGGGAGCCAGTGTAAAGACCTGAGGACTGGTGTGATAGTCCTCAGGTCAAACTTTAAAAAAAAAACAACAACAAACAAATGAAGATAAACATCATATAAAGGTAGGGCTGCTAAATTAGATCTATTTCAACCAAAGCACAAATTATTACAGATCACAGTTTGAATGTGATCTGCTTGACTGTAACGTGGCTTCAATCTGATGAATATATTAGTTTAAATGAATCTGCTCCCCCAGGTTATTGTTATAAACATGAGCCTCGTCTGAAGGATTGAGGAGGAGGTGTTGCTACAATTTACAATGACATTTTTGGTGTTACTCAGAGGAAAAAATACAAGTTTAAGTCTTTTGAACCTATAATTCTTAATGTTACACCATCATATATAAATAGATAATACATTTCGTCTTTTGGACCGTATTCTGATTTCCTTGGTGAATATGCAAATTTTCTGTCAGATATAGTAGTTACTGTAGATAGACCTTTAATTGTTGGTGACATTCACATTCTGAACAGCATTCTTCCACCTCAGAAATAATGCTAACTTATGACTCATGCTCTCTGTTGCTGATGCTGAAAAACTGATTCATGTGTTCATGACCCCAAGACTAGATTATTGTACAGCAAGTTCAATAAATAAACTTCAAATGGTTCAAAATGCAGCTGCCAGAGTGCTGACTAGAACCAAGAAATATGATCATATTAGCCCCATTGTAACATTGTTTACATGTTAAATTTCATATTAATTACTACATACAAAGCTTTGAATGGTCTAGCTCCACAGTACTTAAGTGACCTTCTACCATTCCATGTTCCATCACATTCATTACGATCACAAAAATCTGGTCTGTTAATAGAGTATCAAAATCCACAAAATGAGGTAGATCCTTTTCCTATTTGGCTCCAAAACTATGGAATAGTCTCCCTAACATTGTTTGTAACGCAGACACAAAGTCTGACTCAGTTTAAGTCTAGACTAAAGACATCTATTTAGCCAGGCATTTTATTTCAGTCTTATACAATGGACTTCAGAGAATGAACTGATGCCAACTCCAACTGTAAGACATCGGATACTTCATATGCCACTGACTGAACAAAACAAAAGACATTAGTCATTAAAATTACAGATCAAACGAAATCTTTGTTTAAACACTGGCCCTTAACACTTACTTAGTTTACAATTTGTTTTTATTTACAATCACATTTAATCAAACTACACAATGATGACTTTAACAGAAAATTAAACTGCAATATCTATAAAGTCTTAAAGCGCAATTTTCTGTAAAGCTGCTTTGAATCGATGTGTGTAGTGAACAGCGCTATGCAAATAAATATTACTTGCAAGCGGAGTGATACAAACAGTGAATCATCCCAATGCTGATGGTGTGAGCTATCAGCATTCTTGGAACACCTCTTGTCCAATCAGATTTGAGGACCGGAACTAACTGTAGTTTTAGTCATGTAGTCAACTGTAGTCATGTGCTTGAAAAGACTGTGAGTAGATGTTTGTGTGACTTATGAATGACAACCGCATATCCACCTAATGTAAACCGAAATGGCTGTACATGATTGTAGAGTGGATGAGGGTGGGGTGGGGCCAGGCTGGAACAACGCACACCCGGTCCTCAATCAGCCTGATGGGGCACACGAGGGATGAAGGAGGCTGTTGATGTCAATTCGAGAGCGAAAGAGAATTACAGGCAGCTGCTGTCTGTGTATATGTTTTTGGTTCAGTTTATCATTAAAATATTATTTACATTGCCAAACTGGTTCTCGCCTCCTCCTTGCCCATTAACCCCTTTACAATGATGATCACGTATCTCAGATGTGTTGCCTGAGTGCATATGGGCTGTAAACTGTTATTGTGGTATGTTGGTGAGAATTTGGCTGTCTGTTTTATAAATAAATGTATCATGTGCTTGAAAAGACAGTTTGAAAAGATATGTTCACTCTGCCCCAACATACAGCAACAAGCACCAACATCCAACAGATGTTGGGTTTTGTCGGATCAGTGTGTTCTCCCTGTTGGCATTTGTTGCCAATCATTGGCATCTGGTTTCAGCGATTAAAAATGTTCAATTGCCGTTTGTGTGGTATTGGAATGTTTGAACAAACACTGACAAACTCTGACCATGACAATGAAGCTTGCATACCTGCCTAACTCATAGAATTTATGTATATTTTTTGTATGGAACTTGCATTAGTGTTGGTTTCGGCAGTCTGTGTGGATGACACTCGTGACTGAATATGTACAAATAGGCCCATAGAAAACAAATTATGAGATTTTTACTTCCTTAATCATACTGTTACACTCTATTGTACTTGATCACTAAACTTTCTGAAAATATTACATTTGTACCTTCTATTCTAGCTGTACTGTACAATTAATGGCCATCGTGCATAGTGCTAGATTTCACTCCCTGTTTTCACCTGTATCAGCCAAGCTAACACAAGGAAATTCACCTATCAAATTTCAATGAACTCTGTAAAAATAGCTGAAAGGCACAGTGGAGCTGTCAACTGTCAATTCTGAGCTCTTGTGATTAAGTGTTTGAGTAGGATAGTCCAGGAGCAGTCGAGCTGTCTCTCGTTGTGGTCAACAGCAGGTTAGATGATACAGCTCAACTTATTCACAGCCACAACAATGTATATAGTGAGCAGTGTGGAATACAAGCTTTCTTTTTTATTTAGATTTTATGGTTACTTCAAAATCAACGTTAAAGAGATACTGTTAACGAGTCTCTTTAGAAAATACTGCAATGTTGGCAGCAGTAAATAAAAACTGTACAGTATGTACAACTATACTGTAAACATCAAATCCATTAAACAGTTTCATTAAACCTATTTTGGTCTAAACTGTTTTAAGATGTAATAGCTAGTCTCCAAGCCTGGTCAGGATGGTTATCAGATGTACTGATAAGTTCCCTAAAACCAGCAACTCAGACCAGCCTGACCAGTTTGGGAGACCAGCTAAAACCATTAAACCAGCCTAGGCTAGTTTAAGCTGTATTTAAGCTCTAGTGATTATGGTGGCAGTAAGTCATCAAAAGATTATCAAATAATGTAAAGGGGTGTATATGCATGGGCATACAGTATTTGCATGTCCTGCAAGATTGGGAATTATTGGGACGTGTATGGGCCTTGAATTGATTTGCATAATTCCTTTAGTGCATCGAGTGCTACAACAACACAGACAAGTGTTCAATTCACTCAGCAGGAGCAATTCACTATTTTTTGTTGTTTAGAATAAAACAATGGATGTGTCCCTTGTTCTACATGCTCAAAATCAACCACAATGTGTAAATACAGTTTGTGACCAAAGCAATTCTTTATTGCTCTGGCATTTTAAAAATAGCATGCATCAGAGTTGAACAAAAATTGACTATGTACACAACAAAGCCATTTTAAATGAAGCAGGCTTTGTATCATTCTGTCAGTTTTTAACATTGTGCATGCATTATAAAATTCATGCAACCAGATAATCTATATTCTGACTGAAGTGTCCCAGTTTCCCAGTTTATATGGTCTATGATCTATGAGGAGGTAAAGTGCATGACTTTTATGGCAAATCCCACGAGTTGGGGCTGCATAAACTGCTCTCTCTTTTTTTTTTAATCCCCTTTTCTCCCCAATTTGGAATGCCCAATTCCCACTACTGAGTAGGTCCTCATGGTGGCACAGTTACTCACCTCAATCCGGGTGGCAGAAGGCAGGTCTCAGTTGCCTCCGCTTCTGAGACAGTCAATCCACTCATTTTATCATGTGGCTCGTTGTGCATGACATCGTGGAGACTCATGCTTCTCTCCGCGATCCACGCACAACTTACCACGCATCCCATGGAAAGCGAGAACCATTAATCGCAACCACGAGGAGGTTACCACATGTGACTCTACACTCCCTAGCAACCGGGACAATTTGGTTGCCTAGGAGATCTGGCTGGAGTCACTCAGCACAACTTGGATTTGAACTCGTGACTCCAGGGGTGGCAGACAGCGTCAATTCATGCTGAGCTACCCAGGCCCCCTGAACTGCTGTTCTCTTGCACTCTCATGAACATGGAGTGCTGGGTAGAGACATACATAATTACATGTAATCTGTATTACGTAATCAGATTACAAAAATTAAGTTCTTGTAATTGGATTAAATTACATTTTAAAATATACGTAATAGAACTACTGTTAATTTTTTATAGATTACATGATTACATATTAACAAGGCCATGGCAGTAAATTACAAAAAATGTATTGATCATTTTCATATCAATGTCATCATATTCTTACACCGATGTGCTCCTTTTGCATTACAACAGTAAGATATGCACCTCAGCTAAGGAATAAGTGATGGAATATTACTAAGTAGTAAGGGTTAAAAGTACATGTGTCAGAGATTTGAGCTGTTAGCGTTAACCTAGCAATGTCATTGATGTTAATTTCAGGTTTATTATTGTTTGTTCATGTACTGTTTCTATTCTTTTATGCACTTAAAATTAACTAGATATGTTTTTAAATATTTGTTTTATTACTTGCTACCTCACCAATGGTGTGCAGCCAATTTTTGCTTTAAAGGATCTAGTGGATGCCATAAGGGTCCTGCCCACAGGGTACACAATAGATCAACTGCAAAATGTGCCGCAATTTGGAACAAAGCCCATCGCTCTACTGCCGCTACTGATGCATTGAAGTCCACTGCATGAAATTGACATTAATCTTGACACAGATGTTCCTTGTGTGACTCGGTGGAACTCTGCTGTTTTAAAATATTCTGCCCTTTTAGAATATTCTTACTATTCAAAAGATAATATCATAAACCTCAGCTTCGGAATAGGCAATGGACTATCAGTAAGCAGTAAGGGTTAAAAGTGTTACAGTGTTTTTAGGAAGAAAGCTTTGACCTAGGCAACATTGTCGCTGTTGATTTTATGGTCATTGATTTTTATTCATTGTATGATCGCTTTATGTTAATTTTATGATCATTATTGTTTGTAATGCTGCTTTTGTTTTATGCACTTAAAATGAACTTGATGTCTCTGTGTTTTGAATTATAAACTTTGGCCATGCACTGTGTTTTACTGTTAGATTTAATGTTTATTTCATTAATGTACTGTTTAATGTAAATACATATTCTTCTTCTTTGTACTTTTATGTTGAAATGATTATCCTACTCAAATGCATGTGACATAAAATAGAATTAGGTTGAAAGTAGTCCAAAAGTAATCAAATTACATTATCCCAAAATGTAATCTATGAGATTACCTGATTACAATTCACAAGTAATCCGCGCAGCACTGTGAACGTGCACAAGAGAGCAATGGTCGATGAAGATTTTCACTAAGTAATAAATTTGTTTGTCACCGAACTTTATCGTATGTCTTCAGAACAAGGCATGAGTCACATGGGATAGTTTATTAGACTTCTGAATTATACTTTTGCATACTTCTGATGTTTAAAGTGGTGCTCATCATAAACTACCATTGTTTTGCTTTACTGAGCACAATATATCATTTCTTATGTGTACCGAAAAAGAAAGAAAATCATATGGGTTTAAAACAACACAGTGGTGATTAAAACATGGCTGAATTTACAGTTTTGGGTGAACTATCACTTTAACAGCTTGATGCTATAGGAAAATTCTCTCATCATTTACTCACTTTCATGCAATCTAAGATATTACTTAATTTCTTCTGCTGAACACAAACAGAAAAAGATTTTTAGAAGAATATCTTAGCTCTGTTGGTCCATTCAATGCAAGTGAATGCAATCAGCAATTTAATGCTACAAAAATCACAGACAGTCATAGTAAAAGTAATATAAACAACTCCAGTGGTTATATGTCTTCTGAAGCAATAGAATCACTTTGGGTGAGAAAAAGATACATTTTTCCAAATGTTTTTACTTTAAGATCTCCACTTTCATTTTCTTTCAAAATGTGAAAGATTTATAGTAAAATGGAGAAGGAGATATATTTACCAGTTTCTCAACCACACCTATTATATTGCTTCTGAAGATATGGATTAAGCCACTAGAGTTGTATGGATTACTTTTATGCTGCCTATATGTCATTTGTGAAGCTTGAAAGATCTGGTCAACATTCACTTGCATTGAAAGGACAAACAGAGCTGAGATATTCTTCTAAAAATCTTTGTTTGTGTTCAGCAGAAATAAGAAAGTCATACACATCTGGGATGGCATGAGGGTGAGTAAATGATGAGAGATCTTTCATTTTTGGGTGAACTATCCCTTTAAAGGTGACTTAAATGTTTCAGTGTTAATATACTTAAGCCTATAAAGTGTAAACACTGTGGCTTTGTGACGCAATCAAACACTGATGTGTTTGTTTGAGCATCTTGACCAGCCCAACATATCAACACTGGCTCAACCAATGGTGTGAGTTTGGAACGAGACTATTTGTCTAACCAATGGAATAGAAGGGGATTGTTTGGGCAACCTGAAAACTCATTATTTAAAAATTCCGTGTGGTGTTGCTAGAGGCACAGAAATGGTAAAAGTCACCTATAAATTTAGCTTAAATTGAGTTTCAGAGTTTCATTCTTTATTCCTTTCAGAGAGTCATCTATGTACTATGGTGCTTGAAAGTATCCAAAATGACTTCCTCCTTCTATAGCCTAACCCAGTTTCTGTACTTGCTCTTCATTCAGTGTAAACACACCCGAATCGGAATCTTGATTTCATAATAAGAGTTTATTTAATTTATCTATTTACTGACACCCTTATCTATTCAATAAGCATTCTATAAGGGTACTCTGTCATTTACAACAACAACAAAATATATAGAAAGGTCTTTAAGAACCGGAAGAGCATATTCATTGGATTCTCACAAATGAGTGTTTGGATGGCTTATGGCCAGCGGATACACATACAACTTTTAATATTAAAAACATAGTATATGCAGAAATGAACATCAACCAAGATTAATAAATGCTGTTAAAGTATTGTTAAATGTTAGTTAATAGTGCAATTTTTAAAATTACAAATATATTAATTTGTGTAAAAATTAAAGTATACAACTTTTAATCTGCATATGTAGAAATTGTAATTAACCAATATGTATAGGCTATATGTGGTAAATGTATTGTTAATTTCTATTTCATCTTAGTTCATAATGCAAAAATTTAAAATTATCCAATGTTAATAAATGTTGTAAAAGTATTGTTTATTGGTTGTTCATCTTAACAATTTGGTTAACTAATGGTAACGTATTGTGTAAACGTATTCTAAAGTGTTACCAAATATTTGAAAGATATTACCAAAATCACAAAGCTAAATCAAGTCCAGATATGGAGCAAGATACTGTAAATTTGGGATGAATTTAAAATAGCTCACTACTATACTACTATTGCAACATACTAAAAAGTAGGATGCATTGTCCATCATTTTCTGCACTGTATTTAGTGAAAAGTACGCTAGTATTTCATTCCTTCATATGCTAGTAGTATCATCTTCAAACACGGGAAGTACCAAGTCCATTTATGTCCTTCCTGTTCCTCTTAGCCCCTTCACCTCAGATGTATACAGTGCATAAAGCCCTTTCTTTGTATATTCAATCTGATCGAAGCTTCTCTGTGAGATCCGCACTTAATTATACGGCAAATGAGCCATCACACTGTCATTAAAATGATGATATTTTTTCCCTTGCATTGACTAACTGTCTACCCCCTTTTTTTCTAGAGCTTTTAGTAGCAATAAAATTATATTTTGTGTTGGCAAGGTTGGGGGGATGCATTACCCCAGTTTGGGGGAAAGTGGGAGTTAATGATTCAGAAGCATATTATTCAAGAGGCTTTCCATCATCCCGGTGGTATTATTGGTCTGATGCTATATTGTCCTGTCTGTAGAAACACTTGTGTGTATGTATCTATGAAGGGAGTGCACAGATGGGAGAGCAGGACTGAGAGAGAGGGAGAGAGAGAGAGAGAGAGAGAGAGAGCGAGAGAGCAAATGACAGTATGTGGTGTTTGTGCTGCTTGGATTAAGATTAATTGGCCACCATGTACATTAAATCACAACCCTGGTAAAAAAAAAAGCTAAAAAGCTGGTTTGCTCTTAGCAGGTTGAAGCTGGTCAAGCAACCTGACCAACTAAAGAGTGCCTTAAACCTCCTAAAACCAGGCAACTGACTAGGATGAGTGACCTTAGATCAGCCAACCAGCCAAGTGAACGTGTTCTTGTGCTTATCAAAGCTCAAAAAAAAAAACACGGCTATCTCGAGACACAGTTTTAATAAAACAAAACACCGCTGTCTGATATACACATCGTTTCTGCACGAGACTTCTAAAAACAGCCAGACATTGGTGAAATGGTCAAAGATGTCCATCTAGCACGTGTTTACATAAGACAACAGTTAAAATTTAGCACAGAACAATGCTAAATTTGTTCAGTGTGAACGACCCCTAAGGACCAAGCAAATCTGTGGTAAGAACTGAACTGTTTACAAATTAGAGAAAATTTCAATAGGTATGGAATAGAGATGCACCGATATATAAAATGTGTCCGAGACCGAAAAAAAAAAAACATTGGTTGATACAATATTTTGCCACTTACCCTGTTTTACTTTGGAATTATGCTTTACAAATGTACACAGAGTTACAAAAGCTTTTTCACTATTCTGACATTACATCATTCCCATTGAAAATGGATTACATCTGTTCCTGGCAGAGTGCTCAGAGGATGTGCAGACCAGCTAGCAGATGTTCTTACCGACATCTTCAACATCTCTCTGAGCAGCGCCATTGTTCCAACGTGCTTCAAGGCCACCACCATCATCCCCATGCCAAAGAAGTCTTCAGTGTCCTGCCTCAACGACTACCGTCCCGTCGCACTTACACCAATCATCATGAAGTGCTTCGAGAGGCTCATCATGAGGCACATTAAGACCCAGCTGCCCCCCTCACTAGACCCACTGCAGTTTGCGTATCGTCCAAACTGTTCAACGGACGATGCCATCGCCACAACCCTCCATCTGGCCCTCACCCACCTAGACAATAAGGACACATACGTTTGAATGCTGTTAATAGATTTCAGCTCAGCATTCAACACAATCATTCCCCAGCACCTGATTGGAAAGCTAAACCTACTGGGCCTGGACACCTCCCTCTGCAACTGGATCCTGGACTTCCTGACTGGGAGACCTCAGTCAGTCCGGATCGGGAACAGCATCTCCACCACCACCACACTGAGCACTGGGGCCCCCCAGGGCTGTGTGCTCAGTCCACTGCTGTTCACTCTGCTGACTCACGACTGTGCAGCAATGCACAGCTCGAACCACATCATCAAGTTCGGCGATGACACGACCGTGGTGGGTCTCATCAGCAAGAACGACGAGTCAGCGTACAGAGAGGAGGTGCAGCGGCTGACGAACTGGTGTAGAGCCAACAACCTGTCCCTGAATGTTGACAAAACAAAAGAGATGGTTGTTGACTTTAGGAGAGCACAATGTGAACACACTCCGCGAACATCGACGGCTCCTCTGTGGAGATCGTCAAGAGCACCAAATTCCTTGGTGTTCACCTGGTGGAGAACCTCACCTGGTCCCTCAACACCAGCTCTATCACCAAGAAAGCCCAGCAGCATCTCTACTTTCTTCGAAGGCTGAGTAAAGCACATCTCCCACCCCCCATCCTCACTACATTCTATAGAGGGACTATTGAGAGCATCCTGAGCAGCTGCATAACTGCCTGGTTTGGGACTTGCACCGTTTCGGACCGCAAAGCCCTGCAGAGGATAGTGAGGACAGCTGAGAGGATCATTGGGGTCTCTCTTCCCTCCATTAATGACATTTACAAAAAACACTGAATCCGCAAAGCAACCAGCATTGTGGACGACCCCACACACCCCTCACACAAACTCTTTACCCTCCTGCCGTCTGGCAAGAGGTACCGAAGCATTCGGGCCCTCACGGCCAGACTGTGTAACAGCTTCTTCCCCCAAGCCATCAGACTCCTCAATACTCAGAGACTGGTTTGACACACACGTGTCCTGAGTTGCACTTTAATTACTGTCATTTTATAACTGTCTGCTACCTAAATAACTGCTATGTGCATAGAACACTATCTTATAGTATGTTATGTTTACGTTTTTAGAAACTGTCATCTTTTTGCACTTCTGTGTACTGGTCGGCGCTGCACTGTCTATTGTCCTGTTCATTGTCAGAAATTTGTTGTACTGTCCTGTACTTTTTGCACATGTTTGCACGTGCACTTTATATAGGTATATATAGGTATTTTATATAGGTATTTTATTTTGTTGTGTAGTCTCATGTGGTCCTGTGTTGGTCCTTTGTTGTTTTCATGTAGCACCATGGTCCTGGAGGAACGTTGTCTCGTTTTGCTGTGTACTGTACTAACTGTATATGGTTGAAACGACAATAAAAACCACTTGACTTGAACACATGACAGGCAAACATTTTTTTTATCCTTCTAACCCCCCCACCCCCCCTTTGAAATGATTAAAGTTGTATAATGGATAATGCATCCAAACCACTAGAGGGTGACACTTGCTCACACAGCACTGACTGAAGTGCTAAATGCAGAAGTGCAGCCTTTTATGGTTTGGTAATGGCCATATTGCGATTTCAATCTTAATTATATCCAGCATGCAGCATTAATGGTTTTAATTCCAATGTCTCAGATGTCAAAGTCTACTGTTTTCAAAGCATTTTGGATAGTTTCCCTCATCATGTAGCCTATAGGTAAATGCCATTTTAACAACTGTCATGTCCATTTATGCCGTTTTTTCCGCATTAACATAAGAATGAGAAACAATAAAAATATAATATTTCATATTAATATTGGTACATACAAGGCACAAGTTCCAACTCTTCTACATATTGTGGCTATAATCATTTCTGGATTGTGCGTATAAATTCAAAATTTTTTACAAAGTGTGTAACTAATTAATTATAAATCAACCATCAGATTTTCATATCAGTGTTTTCATGCTTATAACTGATATGCTGATGGTTTTAATTTGGTCAGTAATTGGCCAATAAATATTGGCAGCTGATACATTCGTGCATCACTAATGTGCCCTCAACCTTTTTTTGTTTAGTTGTGTGAACAGGACCTTTTTTCGAAATGGCAAATAATTTTCATTAAATAAACAAAAAAATACAAATACAAAATAACGCAAGAAAAATAAAGATAAAAAATGAATTTATTGCTATTTTCCAACACATTGGAGCCCAAATAAAACATTTCCATATGTTTATTTTTTTACACTAAATATTGCTTTTATCTTCAATTTTACAACTTGTAGAACTCATGTAAATAACTAGGATGCACCAATTGATTGGCCACCAATCATGATCAGCCAATATTTGTTTTAAATCTGTGTTCGGCCGATCATGCTTAGATTCCAGACAGATCTTTTTATCGTGAAATTACACATCATCCTACTCTAATGAATGAGCACTTGCCCAGCCCTCAAAGTGTGACACTGCAGCCACTAAAATTATTGGCAATTCCAAGAATCCATCAGTTTACACTTTAAGAAAATTCTTTAATTTGGATGAATATGATGGTTTGTTTTACAAATATAATATTGCACGTGTATGAATTGGACTTTTAAGAGGCATTACAGTAGTAATTTTGACTCGCTGTACAGTCAGAGACAGAGAGGACAAAGATACTACAAACGGATGTAAAAACGAATGAAACAACAAATAAAGATGCAAAAACAAATCTGATTACATGACAGTCAGACGGTGTAGAGTGATAGTGACCATTTAAATCATGCGCTATCGGTTTCACTCACTCTAACATGTCACTCCAATATGCGTGCTTACAAGCTTTCCTCATTCACGCATCTAAGTGCTATTATGTGTGAGTATTAGTTTATGATGGATATATCTCTATTATTTTTAATGTATCGATGCTCTGTCTGATGTTTTTATGATATTTACTGGTTGTCAGTATGTAACAATTATCTTTGATAGTGACAATTTATAAATGTTTTCAATTCAATTACATTTTATTATTTCACAATTAATGTTAATTGAATTTCATTTTACAGTGTGGGGCATACACATACAACTGCAGCATACTATAAATTGAAAAAGTGTGGCGAGGGGCACTTTAAAAATTAATTTTGGTCATCAGAACAATATCGGTATTTATGGTTTGTGTAAGCAAAGTTTGTCTTTAGAATCTTTCAGCTAAAATGTAGTTCATAACTTGCTCCACCTCTGAAATGAGACTTTACATTCAGATGATGTCAACAAAACAGCTTAAATTTCAACCAATGCCCTTACAAATAATCAAAACTAGCCACAAATTTGTAATCTTCACATGCAAATTAGCTTTTGATTCACCACAATTTTTTGCCAGAGTTTGCAGCTCTTCGCCGGTAGTGGTGAACCTCTGGCAAACCATTGGCAACAATAGACAATTTGCTGCAAGTTTGACGCAAAGCTCATTTGCATGTGAAAATTATCAGTGACGAATTTGCTGAAAGTTTGCAGAACATTTACCATGATCTCTCTATTTTCGTGATGGTGGGTGTCAACGGTGTTTCAGAAGGGGAATAGTTTTCCTTAGTTGACAGCAAATTCTGTTAAAAAGCTCCTATTTTCACAATCCAATCAATCCCCAATTGATAAAATCAAGTTCTGACCTTCATTTTTCTAATTCAATATCATATCAGAAATAAGTCACATTATGGAAGTGAAATGGGTTGCGAATGGCATTTCATGTTGACCTTAATGACATTTCAGTGGTGGCATGTGAATAGTTGCAATACATATAAAACACAACATCCATTGCTTATGTCAACAACAGATGTGTTAAAAGTGGTGTTTTACAGTGTTTTAGAGCAATTTAACAGGTTTCGTGAGTGAAATTGACTTGTGTCCTATATACAGACATATTGCAAATCTATATGTATGTAGACGTACAAAGTTAAATCATCATTGACAAATATTGTATTGCACTGGCGCTGGAAAAAGTGTATTTATCAACCCTCCTGTATATTTTCTATTTAGTGTGGCACTATGCTGATGAAGCAAACCAGCAGCAAATGTGTGTCATCAACAAACAATTCTAGAAAGAGTAATGTTGGCCCATATACTGTAAAAAACGACTATAGAGACACAATGTGTGCAAGTGTGTTTGTGTAATGATGTTGGATCTTGTTAATGAGGAACAGGTAGTGCGTGACTGTGTGTGCGAAGAAACAGAGGGATACAGAGAGGAAAGTGTGTGTGCGTGTTTGTTTGTGTCCATGATACACTAAGGTCAGCATGCCGTGACAAGTCCATTATGCCAGAATGTTTACTCAACCCTTGTTTCCTAGCCTGATCGTAGGGTGCAACAGAGGATGCATGTGCATGTATGCCTTGAAGACTCTCTCCATACCTTTTGCAACCAGATTGACAGAAATCATATTCTGTTCACTCTAATCATTAAACAAAGCCTCTGTTAATATTTTAAACATCATGTCAATTCGTGTAGACTCGACTTATAGTTGATTCCAAGTTGAGTTTTGCTCAATGGACTTTCAGGTTTTTTGCAGGGAGTTCAAGTTTGGTGAACTTTTACAGGCAAATTTGTTAAATTGACCTATAGGAAGTTGCTCTGTGTTGGTGGTGCTTCATTCACAGCTACTCTGAATATTCACAATAGACCGTATTCATGGTTGCGACATCTTTGATTTATAATGGAAATGACAACAAATCTGTGAGGAACAGACTTACCATCTCTTCAATGGCACTTATGGTATAAAGCTGTAAAAAGCTCCTAGATCACATCTGATTTTTCACAACTCGTGTTTTTTGTTTACTAAATGTTCTTGAAAAGATGAGCTTCAGTGTTTTTCTGTGAAATGATCCAAAAACAGTTTAAACTGCAGTACAGCCCATTGAAGAGACTGTACGTCTATCCCACACAGCCTTGTCATTCCCATCAAAAAAAAGTTGCCGCTGTTGTGAATAATTTCGTTTTTTTGCTGGTTTCAAAAACAAAGATGTTGTAAAATTGGAAATAACTTTACACAGAGAAGGTTAGTAAGCAATTTTATCACATTTAAATCTTGGTATCATGCATATTGTTTGTGCCTTGTTGCTGTACTTTTATAAAAGTGAGTATTTTAACATTTACAGATAGAACCCATACAGTGTAAGTGGCTCACTGGAAACCAGAAAAAGAGGGGCAACTCAAATTGAATTTGTATGGTAATCAATATTATACCACAAATGCTGTCACTTGAGATTAACTTGTATTGAACCCCCAATATTCCTTTAAGGCTAGCATTCTGCCTAACATCTAATGTTGTTTTCCACAGAGGGGAAAAAAGTAATACAGGTTTGGAAACAATATGGAGCTAAATCTACCACATTTTTGGGTGAACTGTCCCTTTAAAAGGCCAAGTGGGTTTTGGAATAGTGCTGCTATATGCAGCTGACTGAGATACCCTCAACAGAGGATGTGTTAGAAGTGGTGTCCTCCATTAACACATCTGGTACGTAAAAGAAACCCCTTTTATCATAATCTAGATTAAGATGCCTCCTCGCAAATAGTCACTGACGTGCGGTCTGGGTAGGCAAACTAGGCACTGCCTACCCTGCCAAAATTCAAAAATAAAATGTTTATTAAATAATAAACTTGTATTTGTATTTTTACTTTTTATTCTTGTGATTTATATATGCAATATGTGTGTTATTCCAATTGTTTAGACGTTATGATGACAAATGTAGCAGTTACGCATAATCAACTAAAAACATATGGTAGAATAAGCAGTGCTTTTACGGTCCATTCATGCAGACGACAAGCGGAAAACCCATGTTACGCATGCGACTTCGATCCTGTATTCTTTAACATGTATGGCAAAAAGCACAAATCTGCTGTGCCTTTTGACGTAAATATGTTATGCCCGTAATCATCTCCGTTACGTATCAGACATGGACCAATTAAAATCGAGATATTCCTGGACATTTGCGTAGCTAACGTCATTACACCACAGCTAGCGTACATGCCTAATCCCCGCCAAATTCAAAATCAAAATGACAGCACCGGCCGTAATCACGGAATTAAGAATTTTTTCCAAGCTCGATTTTAATTCCAAATATGAGTTAATTGCAAGAGGGAGGTCTACGCCAGCCTTAGATGGACTAGTACAGTAAAAGGGCCCAAAAATTATCCGATCATTTCAAACTGATGGTATGTAAGAAAAGATTGGCTATGTGGCTGTTCTAACAATCAGCGGCTGTACTGCTATCCCTGCCTGCTTTTTTCAACCAGTCAGACTGTTTGGACTTCAGCAGGATATTGTGATTTGAACAACCTGCCAGCATGAAAAGTCGTCAGCTCACATCCAGTGTCAAATTACACTGAAAGCCTTTGGAAAATCTCGGATCGACCTTGCACTTGACGAGCAAAGGAAGCTGAATATAACCTACCACAATGAAAAGGTAAAGGATTGTTGTATTGTATCTTCTGTTATAAAGATGAAGATTGCACATAAAAAAATAAGCACATAATGTTGTAAAAAATAAACAACTTATGTTCTGTTATATGTTCTGTGTTTTGACTACTGAATTTTGTATAATAATATCTAATGAAGATATATTAACAAAATCGTATATATTATATATAACACATATATAAAATACATACATTTCTTGATATGCCGCGCTTGTGCGTATGTGTGTATGCGTGTCACTGTGTGTGTGTGTGTGTGTGTGTCTGTGATTAGAGAGAGAGAGAGAGAGTACACGATATACATCCTGATTTTTATTTATTTTTTTTATTGACAAATAATTCATCCTGATTTTTACATTTCTTGATATGCCACGCTTGTGCGTAACGTTCACTGTTATTACGTATTATTAGCTTAAACAATAAATCAGGTAATAGGGCTTTCATAACTCAGTGCCTAGCCTCTTTAAGACATCACCGCACGTCACTGCAAATAGTACACTTAATCTTGACGTGAGGAAACATGAGCTGCATCAGAACAGCATGAAAACAGCCCATAGCAACACCTACAGATGGTGTCAGCTTTCCTAAAAACAGAGCTGGAGGATCCTAATTATCATACAGGGAATTAGATTTTGGTTAGGGTTTTGTTTTCATGATGATCTGAGGACCATTTCAAATACCAGGACACTCTTCTTAAAGGGATAGTTCAACCAAAAATAATTTTACTCTCTCATTTACTCACCTTAGTTTTTCCAAATCAGGATGACTTTCTTCCGTGAAACACAAAAGGAGATATTAGGCAGAATGTATGCCTCGGTCACTTTTTTCATACACTAAAAGTGAATGGCGACTGAGAGTAGCACATCTCCTTTAGTGCTCCATGGAGGATTTGTGACATGGTGTTGATTACCAAAGTAAATCATTTTGACTTTTTTTGTATTATAATGCAAATACAAAACTAGATTTTTATTAAAACTCTTAAGGAGGAAACTGTGCCAAATATACAGTAGAGACTAGAATATCATAGACATTTGGGGTGGACTCTTTTAAAGTGAACACCTAGCAACCATCCAATGTATTTATTATTTTTGTCATCTGCCAGATAAACATCCTACATCTTAAAAAAGAAAGATGCATTTTTCAAGATAAAGCAATACTCCAAGCAAAATACAGCCAGGAAGTGGCAAAGTCACAGCCGATTTGAACATATTAAATGTTTACTATATAGCCATATGGTATGTGATGTTTGGACCAATGATATTTCACTGCTGCCAGGGCTACCCAATGCCACGAGACAGAAATAAATGACCAAGTGACCTATAAATGTCCTGCCACGGCTGATTAGGACAAAAACTCTGTGAGATTTAGTGCTTGTCATGTTATCAAATCACACCTGGTTAGGACTCTGGAAATTTGAAAATGCTCAACAATGCAGGTAAAGTCAAGACTTTGCAATAAATCGCTAAGAACTGGAAACAAATGAACACAAGTCAATAGGCATGCTTCAATAAAGGTCATAGAGACAAGTGTCGGTAGTCAGGGGATATTGACACCTTTGTTGTGTGATAAGGACGTTACATTTCTGACACAGATGAGCAGATAATCTAAACACTATTATCATCCCAAGCTTCTAGCTCAGCTCTCACTGATCTCATTCACTTTATCAGGCTTAAACACCCTGGAGGCAAATTGACCTGAAAAAGTAAACTCCTTTCATCTCTTCTGAGCTTTCTGTACAGGCTACAGAATGTACTTTTCCCCATATTTTGCTGTGCTATTTTGCAGCAGTTGTGGTTGAGAGCAGCAAAAAAAGAAGAAGAGACATTCCTCTCCAGACATAGACAGGAAGAATTGCTACACTTGGAGAGTGTGCATGTTTCATTTTAAATGGATTTGTAGACACACTGTATTTTTAAGAGTGGTTAGGGGTTAATTAGATGTGTTTGCAAAGGTATGATTTACAATTACTATTGTTCATACTTAAGGTTAGGGGTTTTACAAAACGATTTTTCGATTTTTGTCAGGCAGAAGATAGTCTGTGGGTTTGGGTCAGTAATCAGCTACCCCAACCCACTTAGCAACCACCTAGTAACACCCTAGCAACCCCCCAGAACACCCTAACAATTGCACAGCAATACAGTATCTGCTTTTCCACTATCAGGCCAGTGCGTGCCAGGTCTTTCATGTTATCTAGAATATCATGTTTATATTGCATGGAAACATTAAATAGCTAGCAAGTTAACTTAGCATTGACAACTCATAGACTGTAACTGCCATGGTGTTCTGAGTGGTCTGTCTACTAATAGCAAGACGATGTCCCAGTACACCATCCATGATCTCGAACCATGATCGTTGGTCACTGGTTTGTCCATTGTATGTTTTAACAGATTTGTACTATGTCAGCAATTTTTTTCTTTGTACCGCCCCGTCGTGCACTGGATACACAACCTGCAATTGTTGTGATCTTAGTGCTGAAACCTCTAACCTGACTCAGCGTGACTCCACCTCAATCCCCAGTTGGCCTTTTTTGGCCCAAGTGTAATCGGCGGGCCAAAGGCCATTGGATATTGGTCCTGAGAAAGCCCAGAGGTGGCACTATGAAGCCCCGGAAGGGACAGTGGGAACACAACTGACTCTGGCATGCACTAGTATGCCCTCATTTGGCCCGATAGTGGAAATAAGAGATTTGGGCTTCTTTATTTCTCAGATTATTATGTATCTCATTCCTTAAATACTCTTACAAATGTAATGGAAACTGAGCAGCTGGTTTAAGTTTGTAACAGATATTGCACTATTACTTAAGTCACTGTTGCTCCTCTCAAGCCAAGGAGAGTTAAGGATAAGGGTACCTCCCAGGCTTGGCTAAATTACTCCACCCGTGCTCTTATACAAGAGTGTTAGTGGAAAAAAGACAAACTTCAGGTCTCAAATGACATTTTAAAAGCCTTGTTTAATTAATTACCAAAGATCAGTAAAGGAGGCCAAATCAAAAATTCTCTCTAATCTATTTTCTGAAAATACTAATAGATCCAAAGTACTTTTTAATACAATTGATTATGTGATAAATCCTAGTGTGGTTGCTTTTCCTGATGCTTGTCCTGAGATCTGTGAGATTCTGAGAATTTCTTGTATGAAGTCTTCAAGTTTTGAGCTGGATGTTCTTAAAGCACGTCTTTTCAAAGATGTCTTTGTGACTGTTAGTTAGTCTGTGACAGCCATAATTAATAGCTCCTGAGCAAATGGTGTTGTGTCAGCTAGCTTTAAACAGGCAATATTGCAGACTTTTGTTAAAAGAAAAAAATCCTGATCCAGATATACATAATAATTATAGGCCTATATCTAAATTGTCTTTCATTTGTCCTCAATGTGTGGTTTAATTGAATAATGTGATAGTAGATAATCCCTTAATATTTTTTTTTGTCTTTATGTCCGCAGTGAGCAATGCAAAGGCAATTGGCCCAAGAAACACAAAATCCCATAAAATGCTGGTTAATTGAGAAATAGAACCTTGTTTGAAACAAGGCACAGGTGAGGGTTTCAGTTTTTCTCTGGCTAAACAACATGAATATAATGCCAATATTACTTATCTATGAGTAATACAAGTAATGGTTTTAATAGTAAACTGGGTAGATGTTAGTGGCCAATGTTTAAATCAAGGATTTTCTGTGAACTGTAAGATTAATGAGTAAATGTCGTTGAAGTCCATCCTGAGTTAACTGTCGAAGTGCACATACAGTAGATGTATTGTCCTTTGTTATTTGGCTGATGAAGCGTTTAGGGCTCTACACACCAAAGGTGACACGAATATGGCGAATTACCGACGTATGGACCTTTCCCGTAGAAAGCGACTCAAATATTCAGAGTTAGCACATTGACGCCTTTACGATAGGCTAATTGACAAGCAATTTACCCCAGTAAGGTTGGTGGCTCAACACACCTTTGAGCTTGTGCGACCTCTGCCCATCACGGAAGAGAAGAAGAACTACACACTTGACAAGTTTGCAAAACAAACAAGACAAGCAAATGAGTTCTCTAACGAGCAAATCGAGAAAAGAAAATTGATATCTCTACCAGCTGCAGCAGCGATGATGACTTTCTTGTTGATATGCTGAATGAGAAAGAAAACATTCGAGACACTCCACAGACTATTTCAGTTCACCTGCTAGACAAGACGATTGACAGTATTATCATGTATACACAGTCTGAGGGTTATTATAAAAGGGTTGAGTGTACAAAAAATTATATATATATATATAATATAATATATAAATATTAGTGGTTAAAACATGTTTTAATTAGTAAAATAACTAATTATATGCCACTGCCACGAGTACTGTATATACTTGTGCTAAGTGCATTTGTTTAAAACCACAGCATAATGCACACTCATATTGACTGTTAAAACAAATGTTTGACTGTATCTTATAGATGCCATGTACATCTAATTGTGTTATACATTTGCTCAAAACACTGCATGTAATGAATTAAACTTGACGAAATTGAAACTAAAATCCCAACCAATAAAAAATAAATCTTCAGTCCGACCCTTTATTAGAAAATTAAATACAGCCAATGACAGCACAGTTGTAAAGACTAGTAAGAATAGCACATCCTTACTGCTGGTTCAGGATCTCTTCCTTGAGTTACTACAGTGTTTAATGTTGGTGGTCAAAATGGCTCGTTAGGAATCAGTTGTTTCGATTCAAAATGTTGATTGCATTTGGTGTGCAAAAGCCTTTAGTTGGCATTATTTTATCCTCTATGGATTCCAGTTAAAGACAGTATAGTCCATCCTATGACTGAAATGGTACAGGCAGAGGTCACTAATGACATTCTACTCTCTCTTGACTCTGGCTCAAGTGATGTTTTAGTTTTATTGGATCTGAGTGATGCGTTCGACAGTATTGACCACAACAACCTTCTAAAAAGACTTGAGTGCATAGTCGACATTCTGAGCCTGGCCTTGTAGTGGTTTGCCTCCTATATGAGAGATAAGACTTTTTCGGTAAGCATAGGGAATTTCTCCTCCACCTCAGTTCCCTTATCTTGTGGTGTCCCCCAAGGATCCATCATGGGTTCTTTATAGTTCACACTTGATATGCTTCCCCTGGGCTCCATTTTCCGGAAATATAACATCTCCTATCACTACTATGCTGACAACTCCCTGTTTTACCTCCAAGTTAGTCCAGACAGCTGCTCTTTTGTTAATCTCTTTCAATGCCTTGAGGACATCAAATGTTGGATGGCAAATAATTTTCTGCTGCTAAATGAAAGTAAAACAAAAGCTATCATTTTAGGCTCTCCCACATCCTCTGGAACAGTTTCCTCTTTCACGTGAGTTCCACTCCTTCTCTAGCCATTTTTAAATCTTCCCTTAATTCTTATCTTTTCATATAATTTGAATTGAAGCAGTATTTTGTATTTTAGAGTTTTAACATTTTGATTTCACAGTTTTATTGTTCTTTTATTTATCTTTCTTTGTTATTATTTTATTATTATTATTATTATTATGCTTTATTGATTGTAAAGCACTTTGGATCAATGTCTGTTGTCTTTAAATGTGCTTATGTGTCTATAAATATGACTTAACTTGACTAAATTAAGTTTAGAAGCAAGGTGGGAGTTGATTGTTGAATGACTCACACTGTGACCAATGTAAAATAAAAATAAAATCAGTCATGAGTGAGTGGAAAGAGAGCGGAAAGAGCGGAAATGAGAGTACTACAAGGGGGAAAACACGGAAGCCATTTGATGGAAAGTGAGACAGAGAGCGAGTGAAGCAGTGAGAGGAAGAGAGAGACAAATGGCCATGTGAAAATACCCTTGTTTCACTGCTGGAATATGGCATGGAGGCAGCAGGCAGGCCAAGAGTCCCAACACTTGAATTGAATCAGCTTGCGTGTTGAATTCTGTTAAGAGAGGGATGTGAGAGGCAGAACCATCTGTCTCTCTTCTTATGTTGCTGCCGTCCATGCTGTAAGCCAGCAATTACAAGGCATAGCAGGGAGCTGGCTTAGGCTGACATAGAAACACGGAGAAGTCGCAACACTGTGTGTGTGTGTGGGGGGGTTCAGAGCTGTCACCTCTTGCCAAGCCAGCTAAGGCCTGCTAAAGGCACAGGCCAAATTCTAGGCTATCACACTGCACAGATTTTAAGGGCACTTTCACACTAGAGCTTTGAGGCAGTTTTAGCAAGGTTACCATGATTTTGAAATATGATGTGTTACAGGATCAACTTCTTTTGTTGTAATAACAATTCCGTCATACAAACAAAACCCTAACCCTAATCATCATCCCAACCCTAACCCTAACCTAGCCTTGAAATCAGAGGAAAGTGACAGGTTGATAAGAATAGTGTGCAGCTTTTAAAGTAATTATATACTGTATTTACTCTCATATAATTCAAAACCTGTATCCTTCTTATACAGAACAAAAGATAATGTTTTAATGAATATCAAAAGTCTTTTCAATATAATGGCAGCTAAAAAGGACTCTGGGTTTTGGTCTGACAGGTCTTTTGTGTGAGCCTACAGTCTCTGTTTTATTCCCAGCCACATGCTCTTCAGTCTGTTGTTTTTCATGTCTGGAGTGTGGTGTCTGGGTCATGACTTCCTGTCTATTTTGGTTTCGGTCCGTGTAAGGACTCAGACATTCATACTCCTTGTCTGTCTGTTGACATGGATGCATCGTGCTTGTGTCATCTTGGCTGCATGCACTCAATAATATATGTCAGCCTTTATGTCTGTCACTCGCATCCTTGACCTGGGCGCATGGCGCAAAGCACCCACAGCCACGAAGGCTGCACCCTTGCTACAGTTAGAGCCCACAGCCACAGAGGCTGTCATTGCATCAGTGCTTCCCTTCACCTGGATAAAATGGAATAGGAGGAGGGCACCTGCCTCTCAGGCACCCACACCTGCCATGGACATTGTGCCAATGCTCATACCTGACACGTTCTACGAGCCAGCAGCCACCATGACCAATGAGCCAGCGCCCATGTTTGCCTTGGCCAATGAGCCAGTGCCCACACCTGCCATGGCCAACAAGTTAGCGCCTACATCTGCTACAGTCAACCAGCCTGTTCCAGAGCCAGCGTCCCAGAGCCAGCGCCTGAAGACTCTGCCATTTCAGTGTCCTCGGTCGTGACGGCGACTCCCACAGCAGTACTCCTGGCCATCCAGAACAGGAGGAGGAGGGGAAGGGCTCCTAGGCTGTTCCCCCGTCACTGCCAGTGCCCACGACCACGGAAACTGTTACCCTGTCACTGCCACTGCCAAGGCCACCAGACCCCCTTTCCTCGAGCTCCCTCTGTGGTTTCCTTCCCTTCCCTCCCTTTCTGTTGTATCTTCTGTTCAATATTAGTGCTTGTTTTGTCTGTCTTGTGTTTTGTTTGATGTACTCATTTTGGGATGCCAGGTGGCTTTTTTTAAATCCCTGCAGATCAGCAGGTACATACATTTTGCCTCCGCGGCGGTCGTGCCTCTGGGGTTGATGCATATGACACCGCTTCAGCACTGGCTTCAGACTCGAGTCCCGAGACGAGCATAGCGCCACGGCATGCATGATCACCCCCACCCTTGCAGCAGGTGTCCTGATGCGTCCTGGTCATGACCGATGCCTCCAGATCGGGTTGGGGTGCCGTGTGCAATGGGCACGCATCCGTGAGTCAGACCAACCCCCCCAGTGGACAGATCGCCCCTCAGCATTCTCAGTGGCCCGTGGGGACACTCGTCCACCCCTGGCAGTGGCCCTACCGCTCCAGATTGGTCGGGGAGTCACTTCCCTACTCCCCTCGCGGATGCTGGTCTTCTCGACCCCTCTGTGTTTCAGGGGGACGGCAGGGCACTCCTCTGCCCCTGGCAGCGGCTCCTTTGCTTCAGGCAGTCGGGGAGTCCAGTCCCCACTTGCCTCGTGGACGGCAGCCATTCTCCTTGTCCGGGTGGTCGGGCTACTCCAGCGGATGGCAGCGGCACTCCCCTGGGTGGACGGCAGTGTTGAGGCCTCTGCGACTGGCATTCCTCCTCCCTCCTGGGATTCGGTACCAGTGTAAGGGTATATGGGAAAGGAGGAGGCGAGAACCAGCTTGCAATATAAATAATCATTTATTAATAAACTGAACCAAAAACACACGAACATAAACACACAGAGCAGCTGCCTGTAATTCTCTCTCTCTCTCGAACTGTCGTCACCTTTATCCCTCGTGCACCCTCATCAGGCTGAATGGGGACCGGGAGTATGTTGTTCCTGCCCGGCCCCGCCCTCCTCCATGCTAACAAACATGCTGACATCTTTTGTAACACTATGCTCATTCTGTCCTCAAGAGCCCCCTTATTCTCCTGTTAAACAATAATTGCTGCATCATCCACCTAAAGGAAAATCTCCTCTGAACAGATTGCTTTGAAATTATTTATATATAAAAGAAAAAGTAATGGACCTAAAACACTCCCCTGAGGAACTCGGCAAGTAATATGTAGTGAGCTAGAAAGAATGCCACTTATTTCAACACTTTGGCATCTATTTGAAAGATAAGTCTGAATCCACTCAATAGTTTATCATTCACCTATTGCTTTTAGTTTAAAAAGAAGAATTGCATGGTCTACAGTATCAGAAGCCTTCTGAATATCTAACATAGCCATCCCACACAGTTGACCTTTGTCAACCTCCTTCCTAATCATATCACTCAAATACAGCAGGCATGTTTCAGTGGAATGTAAACTTCTAAATCCAGACTATAACTCATACAGGGGGGGTTGGGTTGCAAGGTCTCATGGCTGAAAAAAAAATATGTATAACGTATATGCTTAAATATGTGGGCAAGACAGCTTATACTGTACAAGGCCCCCTCAACAGGGCCCCAGCCCTCTTATAGGACTCTTTCGCCTTCCTGTTTCTAGTTAAATTTTTGAGCCACACTTTAATATTATAATGATGCCTGGTGAAAGTTTCCATGCTCTTCTGGAAGTACAAGACCTTGTAAAATAATTTCCAAAATAGTTACCTTCATATTTTGATGCACTCATCTTTTTATGCTAAATCTTTGCTGATTTTGATAAGGTAAAATTAACAATAACATTAATATTGTTACTGATAATTAAAAATGAGAATTTATTGAACTCAAGCAACATGTGCTTAAAATTTCATTATTTTATAGAAAAATAGGTTTAAACAGGTTTAAAAAAATATTTTAAGACTTTTATTTCATATGTTAGGCTTTATATGGCTAAGTTTTATTCTTTGTATAAAAGGGCTGTTGAACAAAAATGTGTATTATACTATTCATTGCTACAACTGCATGTTTGTCCTATATTACATCAAATATTGTAACTTGGCTCAGGTGTTGGGAAAAATACAATAATTATATTTTACATTGTGTGGTTGAAAAGCACTGATTAAACTAGTTACATAAAGTTTGTTGAGACAAACTACAATGTTGGTCTGATAAAAAAAGAAAGAAGAGAGCATCTTAAAGCAGATTAAAATGCTTGCGTGTACATTTTGACAGCTGAAGTTTGAAATTCCTCATTCCAAAAACATTCAAAAATCAGACTCATAGCTCAGTTTAACCTTCTGTCAGTGTAATGTAGTCTAGGGGATTTTGGACACTTTGAAAAGGCTTAAATGATGCCTAAGCCGGGCTTTTCGATGGAAGAATAATAGCAAAGCTATAGTGTCGTTCCAAACTGAATATTTCCAAAAATTACTACTATTTTTGAGCCACACACCTTTAAGCCCTTCAAAAGCTCTCACAATGGGGGAGCCTACTGCATTTGTTAAATTCATCAATATTTAAATTGTTTGATGAAATTAAAATATTTCATAATTTATCATGGTCCCTTTAAATATATGCATTTTGTATGTATAATTTGTAGTATTTACATTCAGTTTACATTATGCATATCAAACCCTAAATTGTTACTGTCTCTTTAAGAAAAGTGGCTGTTCAGTGAATGTGTTTCGGTTGAGTGCTTTCTTTACCACATCTGTGCTGTATTTTTGAATTAATCTGACTGTAATTAACAGAACAGGTATTAAAAGAGACTTAAATCAATGGAAATCAATTGCGTATATTTCAACTTTAAAAGAAAATTTGCCCCGGGGCCCTTGCTAGTCGTAATCCACCCCTGACCTTCGGTGTAATACATTTGGCACAATCCCTAAGAAATTTTGCAAGAATATTATCCAAACCTGTTGCTTTATTACTTTTAAGTTAACTTATATTTTTAAACACATCACTCTCTCTAACTTTATTTAACATAAAGTCTTGCAAAATGCCACATTGAGCATAGATTGACTGAACTTTTTTCTCATTACATATATATACCAGGTTGTGCAGGAAGCTGTTAAACTAGTTGATTGGCAATAGTAGTAAAATATGTATTAAAATATTCTGCTACCTCCTTATGATTTGATACTATTTTCCCTTCAACATTAAGATTTATACTAGAAGATTTTTTTTTTTTTAATTCTTGGTGTATCCAATTTTTTTTACCATAATTTTTAAGTGATCTCATTGTTATGGTGTTATGCCACTTAAATCTATTTTTCTGCACCTTTCTAGTTAAATACTGTATATAAAAAATTATCACTAATACTACACTCCAAAATCCTTATCTGAGACTAAAATTACTGGGATTGCAGGGATTTTTGGAGTGATTCTGGTTGGTTGCGTAATAAAATGTTCCCCTTCTGTCACTCACACGACGTTATGTCGATGTAGTCTCACTAGGGGTCACCCTTGGGAGGCACACACACCTCTGATCTTTGAGAAAAGGCCAATGAGAATTGGCTAGTGGAATTCACATGCCACTCCCCCGGACATATGGTATAAAAGGAGGTGGAATGCAAGCACTCTTTCAGATTTCTTCTTCGGAGCCGAGCGGTTGTGTTCAGCGAGCTGAATTACTCTGCCGATCCATTCACCTCTGAGAATCTGTGAAGCTGTTGGTTTTTATGGCGCATTACAGCGGTTCTCCCGCTCTTGCACCAGCATTGTGCAGAGAAAACCCCTGGGCGCTTCAGCAGCAAAAGATCATATTTTCATAATTTAAGAAGAATATATTTTCTTCTGAAAGAGTGGTACCTACGAAAGTGTCTTTTTCAAGATGCCTTATCGTTTGTGTATTATTCCTAGTTGCGGACGCTATCTCTCCGCTTCTGACGGCCGTGATCGCTGTCTCACATGTTTGTGTGCTACCCACGTGGAGACATAGTTCGTGGATGTTCATGTCCTCATTGTGAGAAAATGACCATGGATATGTTGTGGTCACTGCTTTCTTTCGTCAGAGGTATAGCCAGTCCGGCCACTGTCTGCCTCGCTCCTTCTACCTACGGGTATGAGACAGAGTTGGTTAGCACTGGGAGCACCCGTCCCAGACCGCTCCAGGGGTGGGCACAAGGAGCCAGGTAAGTGCTTTGATATCCCTGGACTAGGCACGGCCACGACTGGCACCTCAGGCTCCGCCCAATCATGCCGGTTCCTACAGAAAGATGCGCTAGAGCCTGTTCCTCCAACCGAGATGAAGAAGGTGTTTTACAGCCACTACTTAATCATTCCCCAAAAAAGGCGGTGGGTTGTAGCCAATCTTGGACCTGCGAGTTCTGAACTGGGCCTTGCACAGACTCCCATTCAAGATTCTGATGCAAAAACGCATTTTAGCTATCGCCCGGCATCAATATTGGTTCGAGGCGGTAGACCTGAAGAATGCGTACTTCCATGTCTCGGTTTAACCTCGACACAGACCCTTACTGTGGTTTGCTTTCGAGGGTTGGGCATACCAGTACAAGGTCCTCCCTTTCGGGCTGTCCCTGTCACCTCATGCATTTATGAAGTTCGCAGAGGCAGCCCTTGCCCCGTTAAGGGAGGTGGGCATCCGCATTCTCAACTATCTCGATGACTGTCTGATCCTAGCTCACTCGCTGGACTTTTTGTGTACGCACAGGGACCTGGTGCTCAGGCACTATGTAGGTATGTAGTTAGACCTCGGTCTCAATGATGGCATGCCTCTCGGGCAAGCGTGCACATTCGGTGCTTAACTGTCTGAGAATGTTCAGGCGGAAAAAGTTTTCAGGTTAAATACAAGTTCAGATCAATTGACAGCATTTGTGGCATAATATTGATTAAAACAAAAATGTAGCTTCAGTTAATATTCACATCAACCATCAGAATAGGGTAAAATGTGATCTCAGTGATTTCAATCGTAGCATTATTGTTGGTGCCAGACGGGCTGGTATGAGTATTTCTGTAACTGCTGATCTCCTGGGATTTTCAAGCACAACAGTCGCCACAGATTACTCAGAATGGTGCCAAAAACAAAAACTACCAGTGAACAGCAGTTCTGTGGATGGAAATGCCTTGTTGATGAGAGAGGTCAACAGAGAATGGACAGATCAGTTCGAACTGACAGAAAGGCTATGGTAACTCAGATAACCACTGTGTACAAATGTAGTGAGCAGAACAGCATCTTAGAATGCACAACATGTTGAACCTTGAGGCGGATGGACTACAATAGCAGAAGACCACAGTGTTCCTAAAAAGTGCTAAAAGACTATGCTTACTGTAATACAATATTAAAAACAAATGGGAGTGGGTGCTTAATTTCCATAAAAAAAAAACTGTCACAAAGGAAAAAAATCATAATGTGTCTTAATGGTCCTTTTTACACTTAACTTTAACACTTTTTTTGTTCTTTTTATTTTATTTTATTCTTTTTATTTATTTTATTATTATTATTATTATTATTATTATTATTTAAGTATTGCTAAGAACTGACTCGAAAGAACAAATCACTGACAAATCAGACCGCAGAACGCAGTTAGCAAAATTTCATGACTGAAGATTTCTGTCCTAATGATAATGCTCAACCCATAAGAATAATGAACTGTCATGATTCATCCAGTCTTCCTCTACATTGTTTGCTCTCATGGTATAGGTGTCTGTGCTATAAGGTGTAGCACTGTACATTGAAAGTTATTTTCACAATGTAGCTATTGCTAATGAACACACCAAATCATAGAATTAAACAGACATGTACTGTAAATCAGCTCTAAAGGTACAGACCATTAACATTTCTGCTACACTGAGTGCTGTTAGGTGTAGTATAGCTACTAATAGCTCTGAGCATCACTAGAATGTGTTGACTAGATTTGATTTATGCTAGCTAATACTGATGCACAATAGACCCAGAGATTGATGGGGAAATAACTTTTTTTTTTTTTACTTTGAACAGGCCTGACCTCGATAAAATAGATGAATGTTTGGTTTTACTCTCTGAAGCCATAGAAACAAGCTTTTTTTTAAAGTGATGTTTTGCTAGCTCACGCTAGACTTGGGGTGCGTTCCATTCAGAAGTGCTCATCCCTATGCCCTATTCCCTTCAAAGATTTTATCATCCCCTGTGAATGCTTTGGAAGGGTGAAAGGTGTGGGGCTTAATAATAAAGTTTATTCAAAACACACAATTCAGAATGACTTTCATGATAGTTTTCACTTCAAAGTGCCCTTCGGAGGCTGATTTACCCCTTTTTAGAATGCAGGTTTGGACTGCCCACTCCCTTGAACAACATGCCCTCTCAAAGGCATGTCAGCCAATCTGTCTATTGCCAGCAAACATAAAAGGCAGAGAGGAAGAGAGATTACTTAAATTGGTTATGTTCACTCATTGGCAAAAAAGGGTGTTCAAAATATATTTAATTTATATCAGCCAGGCCTAAGGCTATGTGAAGCCAGCCTAAGTTGGTTTGCTGGTCTAAATTGGTTTATACTAATCTGGTCTCCCAATCTGGCTAAGATGGTGTGCTGGTTTATCAGGTCAGCCAGCTGATCTCTAAGTTTGAAGAGCTGACAAGTGCCCAGAACCCCTCTAAAACCATCAAACTAGCAGAGACCAGCTGATGCTGTAATTTCTTGTTTGTGTGTTTGTTTTCATAAAGTTAATCACATTCCTTTTGTTCCTAGAAAAAGCCAAGGACAAACAAGTTGTTCTTTTTTCATTTCGCAATGTTATTTATAGGTAAAAGTATTCAGAGATCAGTGGAGGGGTAAGGTATTAATTTTATGTAATGTAACTTTGGGAGCGGTTCTCAGAATCTTCTGAGTCATTAAAATGTAGCCGAGCTTCCCTCATGCCTCTGTAATGCGCGACTCCTGCAACTCTTTTTAATGATGCTGCGTTCTATGCTACCGAATACTCTGGGGTGTTTTAATTAGACATATTTGCTTTAAAGTAAAAATGTCTCTCTACTTAAACAGTGTAATCATACCAGCCAGGGCAGGCTAACCATCTTGGCTAAAATACCCCTGTCACAACACGTTTAATTATCCTGTTAGCAATTTCCAACACTAAGCATAGACTACGTTGCAATTATTTGTAAAAGAAGTGAACTTTCATGAACACAGGAATTGTGCATTGAATTTCCAAGGCCTGAAGACAGATTTGTTGTCAAGTAAAGCATTGCTCCAATAAATATACCAACAAATATTATCATTATTATAATTACTATACCAATAATTTGCTCTTTAAAACGACTAATGTGTGCTTGACTGCAACGTGCATCTGGACATTTGCCAGGCTATAATGCTCTTTTCCAAAATGTTGTCATTTGATGAAATACTGCTGTCATGATTGCTAGAAAATATTCAGAGTTGTCTACAGTGTAGACTCGACGCCATAGCCTGATAAACACTTCTCCAAAAATGTAACTACGTGTTGCATCTAAGCAGAGCACAACAGCTGTGATAGGTCTGTTTTGTAACCTGAGAACATCCCAAAGGATCATTAGAAAGATATCTGAGGTTAGTAAAAAACTATGCTGGAGGGTTGCATTGAAACATCTGTTTATCAAATTTCACCCAGATTGTTCACCTTCGAACTGCTAGCGTTTTCCATTTTCTCATCCTAATAATTTCACATGTGGCATAAAAAGCCTTTAGCGATACCAATACAAAGGATCATGAGATCTAGTTTAGCTGCACAGATACAAGAGGGGTTAAATAGAGATTAAAAAATTTATAAAAAATAGACAAGGTCTGTCAGGGTTATGATCAGAGAGCTCTGAGCTGACAGGGCACATCCAATATGGATGTAAATGAAATCAGGCACTGTAAAGGCAGAGCTTTCTGTCAAGCTTCAACCGTGATGCATTTATAATGTAACAGCAGGGAAATCCATACATAGCGCTGAGAAAAACCTAATGGGAGACAGAGAAACCTAATGGGAACATAAGAAATACCTAAACCAGGGCGCATAATTATATCTCAAACAGGTTATGCATTTGAAACTGATACAGATAATAGCACTAATTAAAAGGATATTTAACCAAAAAAAATGTATAATAATTATAACATGATTTAGGGCTAAAGGGAAGACAGATTTTGTGAAAGAGATTTTTTGTAAGTGGCTTCTCCATTTCTTCTCTGCTGCTGTTCTAATTAATGAAGCTCGAGTTTGCCCCCTAGTGTTCATGCTATTCCCCTGAGGACTTGAGTTCAAATATAAATGACCCCCGTCCCCCACAATGCAATATCCTGCAGATAACTTTCCCTCCACTCAACATTGATCATTTGATTTTGTGCCTATGAGTTATGTAATACCTTGGAGTTGGAGAGTTAGTGGTTTAATATGCAGTCAATCTATTCCTTTACTTTGGCCTTCAGAACAGAATCAAAGTCACCTAATGCAAAATCTTGCTTGAGAATAGCTTTTGTATACGTGTCCCATGACACATGGCCAAGATTTGCATTATATTATGCTAAAAATGACAAACTCAAACAGTTCAGCTTATGTATGATTCTTGTTATGTTTGACTTAATGCCTCTTCCTGCTTTTAATATATATCACACCTAAGCCATGCTGTGTTGCCCAAGATCATATAGCAGGTTTTAATTCTGGCATATCAAAATTGACACTATTTGCTGTCTTATAACACATTCCTGGTCCTAATGTGCATGATATGTCAGTGCATGTTATTCCAAAGAAAAAAAAAATAGTTTTCGTAAACCAAATATTGACTTGATCTGTCTAAAACGAATTCCTTTTGGCTGACATCACCTAGGCCAGAAATATTGTGAAAAAATGGAGCGCAACAGTGCCCACCCACTTTAAAGTACACTCACTGAGCACTTTATTAGGAACATCTGTACACCTACTTATTCATGCAATTTTATAATCAGCCAATCATGTGGCAGCAGTGCAATGCAGAACATCATTCAGATATAGGTCAGGAGCTTCAGGTAATGTTCACATCAACCATCATAATGAGAAAAATGTGATCTCAGTGATGTCAACCGTGGCATGATTGTTGGTGTGGGATTTTAATGCACAATAGTCTCTAGTTTACTCAGAATGCTGCCAAAAAAAAAACAACATTCAGTGAGCGGCAGTTCTGCAGACGGTCAACGGAGAATGGCCAGACTGGTTAGAGCTGACAGAAAGGCTACAGTAACTCAGATAACCACTCTGTACAATTGCAGTGAGCAGAATAGCATCTCAGAATGCACAACACATCGAACCTTGAGGCGGAAAGGCAACAGCAGCAAAAGACCACATCGGGCACTTTATTAGGACCATAATTCGCAGTACATCATGGAAGTGGGTGGTTGCTGAAGAGCTCTTTTAGGGTGCTTTGTTAGCCCTGATTCTCTAATTGGTGGATTTCCCCACTAAGGAATATGGGTAACAGGATAAGCGGTTGACGATGGATGGATGGATGGATGGATGGATGGATGGATGGATGGATGGATGGATGGATGGAATATGGGTAGTGTAGTTCTTCACCAGAAATTCCATTATTAGTCACGATTTAAAGTTTTAAGATTGAATTATCAGCATATACCATTGATTAACAACCTCAATGCTCACAGTAGGTCTGTCTTTAAATGGGTATATGTTATTGTTATATATCAATCCGCCTATGGAGAAAACATAGCACTAGCCAAATAGCTTTTAAGGCATTGTTTTAGGCTATTGCTATAGGTAATGCAGCCTGCCGAAAATCTCACCAATAAGTAATTTAATGCTAGTTAATAAAACCTTATGGTTTAGACACAAAACAAAATCTCTGTAATTTTTTTTATTCAAGCTGTGGCAGTAGAACAGTGTTGAGTAGCGAGAGTTGGAAGAAGTTAGGAAATCCTGTGGATTTGTAGCAAGACGGACTAGTTCTCATTACAGAGAGAAAGAGATAGCAGGCTTTCTCCTTTTATTTTCCATCCGTCCGTCCGTCCGTCCGTCCGTCCGTCCGTCCGTCCGTCCGTCCGTCTATCTGATCCGTCCGTCTATCCGTCCATCTATCTATCTATCTATCTATCTATCTATCTATCTATCTATCTATCTATCTATCGTGTCTGTCTAGCCTCTCTGCATCAACTTCAGCAGAATCCTCCATTTATATTCAAGAACAGCACAAAACCGAGAGCATATCCCCCTGCAGACTATGCACACAAACATTTAAGGATTCTCTGCTCATTTCTTGATGCAATTACATGCAGTGTGAAAATCACACCCATCACAGATCTGACACATCCTACAATATGACTTGAAGAGAGCAGATTGATTTTATCTGCAATTCCTCTATTTTGCTGTTGGCAAGATTGTGTTAAAACACTGTCCTGTCTATTAGTGACCTTTCTGCACAGAGTTTGTTCACTGGCCATCTGATGCATATGTAACATATAAATGACAAGAGCTGGCTGAAAATTGGCAGGTTCAATCTGATTGTGTGGCACTAAACTATTTCTGGTTGTAGGTGGAGTAGCAGTCTGCATGGAAAAAAGTCCTGCATACTAGTTAATACAATGAGCACATTTGATGAAGAACTACAAGAGTTACTTGATTTGCCAGTTTAGTGGCATCAAATATTTTAAAGGTACTCAGAGTTCTGTTTGAGGCATGTAAATTAGATATCCACTGGCAGAAATGAACAGAAATTGCCATTGTGTAAGTCAATTTGGGGTTCACATTTCTGTGTAAAAAAATAATAAAAAAAAAGGTTGCGGACAGACACTGCTTTGCAGTCTTTTGAATGAATGTTTACATTTAATTTGAATTAAAAGTAACTATTTAAGATTAACCTGCCCATAAACAGCATGTAAAAACCAAATTCTTCCTGTCTAAGTGGTTATTTCTTGGCCAGAATAAGTTAAAAATGGACCAAATCTTTATGCCCATTATCAAAAGTCTGACTAAACTCTGGGTTACTCATCATAGGAATATCACAGCAATGCTTTTGAAAGCTGCAGTCTCATTTCTGCTATGGTAATTACAAAGATGAATCCATATCTAACACAGGCTTAACCGAGTCATGCTCTGGGTTACGATTAATAAAAACAAAACAATTCCCCTCTCATGTTACCTTAAAGCCCACTAATTAAAGCTTTAGGACAGTCTCCCAGATGTAGACATCTAACTAATGACTGGCGTCATTTATACCAAGGAGGTCCACGCCAACCCTAATTTACTCATACCAGACCTGACTTCCTCCTCTTCCTCCATTTATCATTATAACCCTACGACTGCCTATGATCTAGAGGTGCTATACACCTCTCTTTATGGTTTTTTCATTGGGGCGAGAACTCCAGCAGAACTTGTGGGTCAGTGGTTTGTTTTGTCAGAAATATGTGTGTGTGTTTGAGAATGGGTTTGGTCTTATACGTCAGTTGTTTCTCTGTGCTTAAAGACTGTGACAACCTTAATCGCACATGCCACTATACAAACAAGTAAATTAGAATTGTCTACATAAAAAGGGCCCTTTCTTGACCTGACAAAATTGTCAATAGATGTTAAATAAAATCAATACACTGGTTTAAACTACAGGGACAATCCCCCCAGAGCAACCTGGAGTTAAGTGCCTTGCTCAAGGACACAATGGTGGTGACTGTGGGGATCAAATCAACAACCTTCTGCTTAACAGTTTAGTGCTTTAGCCCACTACACCACCACCACTCCGAAGAGATCTCAACCACTTAATAATTCAAATTCACATGAACTCAGGATAGTCTACCCTTTCATGTATAGCTGACAATTCTGTGTAAAATACATCAACAGCACTCTTTAGAACTTTACATTTCGAACAAAATTTCAGTCACAAATGTAACCGGCAGGATTAATGGGATAGCTACATTGAAATATCAACATTATTTCATGTGTCTCATAAAACAAAAATGAGAGAGCAGTTGACATACAGTGAGAGTATAGAGTTAAAAAAACGTGATATAGATAACAAGCCCCCCCCCCGACACACACAAAAAAAAAATAATCCAAAATTTGATGATTAGAGATTTTGAAGTCATAATGTAATCTCTGACTTTTGATTGCAGATTTTTGTATCTTGGTAAATCTGATCACAGTTTTAGATTTTGTTGAGATAACTTCAGAAACTCTTCAGAAAGGAGATACATGTGAGATTACTGTGATCTTTTCTCAAAAGAAACATCTGTGAAGATGGAGAATTAAGCAAAAATCTCAATTTGCTCTCCATTTAATTATGCTGCTGTCTAGAAAAAAAAAAAAAACTGTTGCGATATTAGAGATTTCACTTGTGTGACCTTGCCTTTAACCTTAAAAATATCATCTGTTTGGGGGACATTAAAGTGGACATTAGAAACTGTGATATGTGTTAGGAGCCACGTAATATTTTTTAAATATTGCCACAGTCATGTTTTAAATTTTTTTATTTTTTATGATGAGATCAATTTCAGCCATTTGGCTAACCCAAACTAAAAAGGGCGGTTCACTCCCCTAATGTTTTTTTGGTTTTTACTGCAATAATATTTATTAAACATTCATGAGAACTTTATTAGGAACACCTGAACTAGTGGTCGACCAATATATTGCTGAGGCATATCAGATTCACGGCAGATACTTTTGAGCTCATAATGTTAATAATCTTGCCTGTTTCATTCTCCCTCTCTCTCTAAAACAGTTCCCTGTAACTTTTAACTGTCTTGTCTAATGATAATAAGGCAAATATCAATAAAACAAATATCATATACCGTATGCAAATATGCACATATCTCGTTTAAACACATGCAATAACCCAACCTCACTCAACTTCAGCAGATCCAGCATCCTGTGGAGCGCTCATTTATTTACCTCTAAAGCATGTATTCTAACAGTCACTCCTCAACAGTTCCCCTGTCACCTTTCTTTTATAATGAGAAAATACAAATATCAATAAAACTTGTATCATATACCATTTGCAAAAGTGCAAATATCTTGTTTAAACAGGTGTAATTCTCAACCTCATGAAAATCCAGCATTTTCTTCCATTTGAGCGCTCATCTAATATCTTCCTAGTGTATTCTAACATCAATAATCAAAACTTAAAGGAATAGTTCACCCAAAAATAAAAATGTGCTGATAATTTATTCACCCTCAGGCCTCCAAGATGTATCTGAGTTTCTGTCTTCATCAAAACAGAATTTAAGATTTTTAGGATTTCATCAGCCATTAGCTGATTAGGCAGCATGGTAGCAAGTCAGCTGCCTACATTTACAGATGCAGCCCAAGGTAAAAGCGCTTCATCTGTGCTATAAGTAAATGTCTTATTCACTATGCACTGTATGCACAATTGGTTTGATTCTGTATTTTCTGTATATTCTCTAATATTGGCATCGGCCATTAAAAACCCATATCGGTCGACCACTAACCTGTACACCCTACTTATTCATGTGATTATCTAATATGACAATCATGTGGCAAAAGTGCAATGCATAAAATCATGCAGGAATGGGTCAGGAGCTTCAGTTAATTTTCATATCAACCATCGGAATGGAGAAAAAAAATTTAATCTCAAGTATTTCAACCGTGGCATGATTGTTGGTGCCATCTGGGCTGGTTTGAGTATTTATGTAACTGCTAATCTCCGGGGATTTTCTTGCACAACAGTCTCTAGAGTTTACTCAGAATGGTGACAAAAATAAAAAAAAACATCCAGTGTGCATCAGAGCTGCAGACAGAAAAGTCTTATTGATGAGAGTGGTCAACGGAGAATAGCCAGAGTAGTTTTAGCTAACAGAAAGGCTACGGTAACTCAGGTAACCACTCTGTACAATTGTAGCGAGCAGAATAGCATCTCAGAATGTGCAACACATTGAACCTTGAGGCAGATGGGCAACAACAGCAGAAGACCATGTCGGGTTCCACTTCTGTCAGCCAAGAACAGAAAGTGGGCAAAAGCTCACCAAAACGGGACAGTTGAAGAGTGGAAAAATGTAGCCTGGTCTGATGAATCTCAATTTCTGTTGAGAAATTTTCTGTTGATAGGGTCAGAATTTGGCGCCAACAGCATGAATCCATGGACCCAACCTGCCTTGTGTCAACAGTCCAGGCTGGTGGCGGTGGTGTAATTGTGTGGGGAATGTTTTCTTGGCACACTTTGGGCCTGTTAATACCAATCAATCATCACTTTAATGACACAGCCTATTTGAGTATTAATGCTGACCATGTGCATCCCCCTTTATGGCTACAATTCACCCATCTTCTAATCGCTGCTTCCAGCATGATAATGCACCATATCTCAAAACAAAAATCATCTCAAACTGGTTTCATGAATATGACAATGAGTTCACTGTTCTTCAGTGGCCTTGCCAGTCTGAGACTGAATCCAATAGAACACCTTCGGGATGTGGTTGAATGGGAGATTCGCAGCAAGAATGTGCAGCTGACAAATCTGCAGAAATAGCATGATGCAATCATGTCAACATAGGCCAGAATCTCAAAGGAATGTTTACAACATCTTCTGGAATCCATGCCACACAGATTTGAGGATGTTTTGATAGCGAATGGCGGCCCTGCCTAGTATTAGTACAGTGTTCCTAATAAAGTTCTCAGTGAGTATATGTTGATTCTTCAAAAATGACTTTGGAGATGAACGGTTGAGTGTAATGAGTTTTTATTGCATTGTTTGGGTGTCTTTTGTAGTTTGATAGATTCACTTTGAAACAACAACAGTTAGACAGATGAAGCTGTCAGTTTAAAAAAAAAAAAAGCAGCCCACTGTTCAAAACACAATTACAGACAATTTTCTGGGGATATTTCATATTCATAGTATGGAATTGGGATTTTCAAGACTGATACTCAAAGATATTATGAATTACTGACTGGGAACATTTGCTAGGTGATATCCACTCCACTGAAGCGAAGAGGCTTTGTAGCACATTATTGAAAACAAGTGCACATCCCGCAATATATCTCTTCTGAAATGTATTAGAATTTGTAATATAACAAACTTTCTTTGCATTTGAGGAATCTCTTTTTGCTCCCCTTTATTATATTATGATTCAAGGCTCCACCAAGGAATTACATAGACTTAAGCTGGCCTGAAGAATCAGCCAAAGTGAAATGACCTGGTGAATGTCTTTTTGAAAGTTCAGGATACAGATCAGCAAGCTAAAACATCTAGGTTACTATTGTAACCTCCGTGCCTGATAGAGGGAATGAGACGTAATGTCGAATCGACACTTGGGGTCTCTCTTGAGAGAATTACGCATCTCTGAACTTGAGAAAAAGCCAATGAGAATTTGGCAGACCCCGGACATACGGGTATAAAGGGAGGGAAATGTGTCTGTCCATTCAGGATTTTGCCCTGAGGAGCCGAGAATGAGGTTCAGCCGTAACAGTGGCTCGGTTCAGCGACGTGGCTGGGAGTCCATCAGGGAACGGAGGTTACAATAGTAACCTAGACGTTCCCCGTCTGCCGCTCACTTCGACTTTATGTCCATATTTAATCACGCCATGCGCTGAAAGGTGTATGTGTGCTGCTGACAGACCGCATCAGACTGCACGTACCCTTCCCCAACACCCCATAAGATCGTAATAACCTTCTGGTTCCAAACACCCCAAAGGGGGGAACAAGGCAACGTGCCAAGCAAGGGAGCAAGCCGCACCAGCCACGCCTTTTCTCTCTCTATGTTTCTCGCATAGAGTTTAAAGCGGCTGGGGCCATCTTAACTTTATCACATATATCGGGGAAGGTGTTCTTTTCTAATTCCTAATTTTTCAGGGGGAAAAGACCCTGTGGAGACCACATCTGCCCAGGCTGGTGGAGGTAAAGAGTGGTGAAATACGTCACATGGGTTTCCAGGTCACATGTGTAAAATGGCACGGTGGTAGATCCTACCTATTGAGAGTGAGGAGTTGCTACAAACACTGCGACCGGGGGGTAGCGGGAACCGCCCAAGTGAGATGTGGGTCCACTCGCAAATACACAGTCATTGAAAGTCATTGTTGTTGTAGCAATTCTAGAGTTCATTTCACCAGAAATCTGCAGTGATATGTACAACGAGCCATGGAAAATCATTGTGCAAAAATGTAGGTAAAGTAATGTGATTCTATGAGACCAGGTTGAAAACTACATTGGTCGACCAGTATCTCCAAAAAGATAATGAAACCAACTTCATAAACATCATAAACTAACTAAATGTTGGTCTATTAAGCAGGACTGTGTTCATTCTCTTTATCTGCACAATTTATTTAAAAGAGGGGCTTCCTATTCACGTATTCTCTCTGTTCATAATGTAAGAAGCTAAAATTCAGAGGTCTTTTGGGGTAACGGTTTCAGACACTCTCATTTAGTATTAGGGGTTAGGGTTAGGTTTGTAATGAGGTATCATGGGAAATGGTTGCCAAAACTGTCTTTTTTTGGTTCTCCTGCGTCACATTGTGAGTGATTTTTGATCATTGGTAATTAAAGGATCTCAGCTATTTTTCTCCTCTCTAATCCTCTGTCCTCTTCTCATTATGATTCAATAAAGCATAGCAAACAAAGGCTGAGATTCCCTCTATGATACCTAAACCTATTATCTCAGCATCTCTGCCAGTTCAGCCGAAAAAGAAAGGACACATATTCCAGAAAGAATATACTGTATAGTATGAATGAGCAACATGCATGTATTTCACATACACAAAAAAGCACAAGATGGGCTTTTGGAAGCTCGGTTTAAAATGATGTTTTCAAAGGTTTTAAAATTAAGCAAGATCATGCAAATCACCATCAATCTTATTTGATAAACATGAATGGCAAAATCAGAGACCATTCAAAGGAACACTACTGTCATGTTCTTTCTTTTTCCTTTTCTTTCATGCTTAATGGATGCTGAGCTACTGTAGAACACTGCAGCTGATTGGAAAAAGCATTAACAGAGTCCACCCGGAAAGAAGCTCTTTTAATTAGTTCCATATAGAAACGTAAAGGAGTCTTCACATCTGTTTGAACAAGGATCAAGTCCATAAACAGTACAATGTTTAGGGTGGACCGGTGAATATTTCTTAGGCTAGGTTTATTTTCGAAAGACAATTTCTGCATAGGCACATACCTTTAAGTGTTGGCTACAAAACAGCCATTGAATATTTTCACTGTTATTACCCAGGAAAAAAAGATCACCGAACACACTTTGACCTTTTGAGACACCATGTCCCAATAGTGGGCATGTTGTGAACTTTAGAGGGGAACCCCACCAAAATATTCCCCCATCACCACACCACCACCGAAACAAAATATACACCTCTATAAATCTACTCTTGCACTAAATGGCTTATTGTAGGCTTTTTAACATTTTAACATGGTTGGCAGTGATTGGATGATGCTGGCAATTACATAATTATGTAATCAGTATCTAAAACATGAATATCCAACACTCCTGGAAACAAAACAATTTTATGAAAAAGATTTGATGACTTTCTATAGCATGTTATTAGTTAAAATTTCACAACTTAGTCCCACAGTTCACATCTTTTTTTAGGAAAATAATTTGCTCTAGATTTATTTATTTTTTGCTTGTTCTTGTGCTACTACATTAAAATGTTACTAAAGCATCATATTGTTACAAGGAATACTTAACACTCTTAAATCTTAAATTATAATCATATTTGTGAATTTTATCTTCCAAACCACACATTTCAATATCATAATATCTTTGTAATACATGATGTAGCCTTAAATAACTATTTTTCGTGATCTAACCCTTAAAATGTATTTCCGTTGGTGTAACAATATTGAGGTTTATTCAGTCATGTTAAATCATCCACATTAATTTCTATGTTTACATTATGAGAATCTTTCTCTTTCCCTAATGTACTGTATGTATGTATATATTTATTAGTGCTGTAAGTTGCTAAAGCAGATTAATCACAATTTATATAATAATTCTTTGTAGTTAATTATGATTAAATGCTGATTTTGAAAGTGCTGAAACTGAACTCTAAATCGAATTATTTTCCTGTCAAAATTATTTTATTTCCTTCTCAGGAAAGAAAACAAAACAATGTAACAATATGATGCTTTATTAAAATTTTCCAAACAAAGCCTTCCATTGTATAAAGCTAGAAATGGCACTAATAGCACTAATTCAAGTAACCTTAAACATTTCCCAAAATCTAAGTGGGAGTTTGACTAATTGAAAGAACTAGTCCCCAGGTTGCATATTTATTGTTAATTTAATATTTCTCGTATTACTACTACACTACTGAAGCTAATAAATAGATTTAAACCGCTTTAAACGAACAACTTCAGCATTAAGGTTCATCACAGCTGAGAGACACAACAGACTGATTAATTATACAACTCAAGGCGCTTACCTCTAACCGGACTGTCCACATTGGAGAGGACGTGCTGTTTAAAATGGCAGAAGAGATTGCAGTTTTAAAATTGAATGATTATTTACACCGGCTACTGTGAAATAGGGAAAAATACCCCCGCTTGGACAGCTATTTTTCTATGAGAAAGCTGATCTTCAGAAAGCTGACAGCATCTATGCTTGGGAGTGGCAACAGGTGATAACAAACGCTCCATCTCTCTCTCTCTCTATCTCACACACACACACACACATCCATCCTTGTTTATCCAATAACTTGTTAGAAATAAGCCATGATACTATTTCTGAAGTGACATTTTTGAATTACTAATGGAGGCTTGGATGCATCATTTGGTTTGAAACAGCAACGGTAGATTCTGATCAGTGCATCGTGCCTGCGGCCGAATCACAGCAGTGCTGATGTAGGGGCATATCGCACTTTTGCCCATGTGATATTGCTTATATATATATATATATATATATATATATATATATATATATATATATATATATATACACACTGCTGGCCAAAATTTTTAAATAATATACAGATTTAGCAGTTTTGGAAGGAAATTGGTACTTTAATTCACCAAAGTGGCATTCAACTGATCACAAAGTATAGTCAAGACATTACTGATGTAAAAAACAGCACCATCACTATTTGAAAACAGTAATTTTTGATCAAATCTAGACAGGCCCCATTTCCAGCAGCCATCACTCCAACACCTTATCCTTGAGTAGTCATGCTAAATTGCTAATTTGGTACTAGAAAATCACTCGCCATTATATCAAAAACAGTTGAAAGCTATTTAGTTTGTTAAATGAAGCTTAACGTTGTGTTTGTTTTTGAGTGGAATTTATAGACTGGCATGTCTTAAGGTCAATATTAGGTCAAAAATGTAAGAAAAGAAACAGCTTTCTCTAGAAACTCATCAGAAGAAGATTTCATATAAAGGTGTACACTACAGTCTTCAAAGACAAAAGACAAATGGCTCTAACAAGGACAGAAAGAGATGTGGAAGACCAGATGTACAACTAAGTAATAGGATAAGTACATCAGAGTCTCTAGTTAGAGAAATAGACGCCTCACATGTCCTCAGCTGACAGCTTCATTGAATTCTACCCGCTCAACACCAGTTTCATGTAAAACAGTAAAGGGAAGAATCAGGGGTGCACACTTTATGGGAAGAATTGCAAAGAAAAAGACACTTTTGAAACAGAAAAACAAAAAGAAAATCTTTGAGTGGGCAAAGAAACACAGACATTGGACAACAGATAATTGGAAAAGAGTGTTATGGATCTTAACCCAATTGAGCTTTTGTGGGATCAGCTAGATTTTAAGGTGCGTGAGAAGTGCCCGACAAGACATCCACATCAATGGCAAGTGCTACAGGAAGTGTGGGGTGAGTATCTGGACAAACTGACAGCTGAAATGTCAAGGATCTGTAAAGCTGTCATTGATGCACATGGAGGATTTTTTTTAAGAGAACTCTTAAAAAACTCTTTGTTTTTTTTTTTTCAAATTGTAATAGCATTTTCTCACATTATACAAATTTCTTAAATATACATTGTGATCAGTTGAGTGCCACTTTGGTGAATAAAAGTACCAATTTCTTTCCATAAGAGCAAAATCTGTACAATATTCTAAATTTGTAGTGTAGTCACCAGTGTATATATAAAAGAAAGAATGATGTAATTTGACTATTTAAAAATCTGATAAAATGTGCACATGTAATATTTATATAAGAATTCGAAAAATATATATTTTTTTAGATAAAGTGTAACTTATTACACTGCAGAACATCACATATTGCATATGATGTCTTGCACAACATGAAGCTTGGGTGTGTAGATGTAAGTTTTACAGTTGATCTTTCTGCTGTTTTGAACAGAGGTTTCCATCAGGGATCAATAATGTACATCCATTTCTTTCAAACTTTTCACACTTTCAAAGGAAAACAACTTCCCAAGGGACAAAGCAGGGAGGAAAGATAGGGCCATTCCTAGACACAGCAAAGTCAAAGTGAATGCAGTATGTGTTTGAGAGCTTTGATGGCAATGGGTTAAGCATTGTTCACTGAACCCTGTTTTATTTTTTTATTTTTTTTATCCAAATCTGGGCCAAACTGTGATTCTTTCTAAGAGGAAAAAATTTGGATACTTCACTGAAAGAACAGTTCAAAGTCAACACAAATCTGCATTCACAACCAATTTTATTTCTGTATGTGCGGTATTAGACAGTGAATATTTAACAAGAGAAAAATGTAGAGCAGGAAATAATTTTATCCACCGGGAAATTATTGGATCATTAAATGTGGGCATTTCATACTAAATTAAACCCAAACCTGAATTTTGAGTTTACAGTCGATTGTGGAGAGGATGAATATTTTGAAAACAATTGCAGGATGAAAAATCACCCCTGACTGCACGAATCCCATTGTTGAAGATTGTGATTTTGGGGGATTTTCCAACTCTTTTAACACGAAACCCCATACAATTACAGTAACTATTGAAAAGACTCGTCACATGAGGCTAGATAACCAACAACACATTATAAATAAAACATTTAGACCATTTGTTTTTGGGGGGTAACCAAAATAAAGGGATAGTTCACCCAAAAAGGGAAATTCTGTCATCATTTACACACCCTCATATTTTTGCAAAGCTGTATGGCTTCTTTCTTTTGTGAAACACAAAAGGAGGTCTTACACAGAATGTTAGCCTCAGTCACCATTTACTTTCATGGTATTGAAAAACATGCAGTAAACATCAATGGTGACTGAGGCTAACATTCTGCCTAATATCTCCTTTTTTTGTTGAACAACACAAGTCATATGGGTTGAAACAATATGAGTATGAGTGAATGATGACAGAATTTTCATTTTTTGGGTGAACTAACCCCTTAAATTTGAAAACAGGTGAAGAAACAGCAGAGATGTCATGTTTAGAAATCTTGCATTGTTTGAATCCCATTTTAGTAAAGCTAATATAGACATTTGTCTATACGTGTTTCATTGTAAGTGTCACAGCAGTTTCCTGGTGAAATGAACACTATAGGTGCTACAACCATCACTTTTATTCCCTTTCACTCAAATCAAAGAGTAAAAATGGCAGATCATCATTTCTTTTACACTTTACCTTTTGCACTGTTCCTCACCCAATGCTATCTTATGATATCTAAACACTTATACTTTAGTGCATGACTTGTAAGAGGAAACATTTTAATGTTTGCATTGCATTTACAAGCTTGTTCAAATGTAACCAAATTGTGTGACAGCTTAACTGATATGGTGTTTCACTTGCAATGCAAAGGATCAGGATTAAGCATGCAAATCAGCGTCGAAGGATCATAGAAGCAAAACACAAAATTAAGTTGTTCATTTAGCAATTCCGTTTTTCATCTTACATTTACTTCTTAGGACACTATCGGTTAGGTTTAAGTTTTAGGGTGGGGAGGAATGTTTTGTAATTTAAAACTCGATAAAGCATTAACCTTAAAAACCTCATCTGTTTGAGAGAAAATTTGACTTGCTTTTAGTGCCACTTAGTGGACATTTTACCTTGGAACTGCAGTAATACATTTAGGAATCACATAATTTCATGTTGCAAAAATGTCACCATGCTGCATTGCAAATAATAGTGCAGCAGTCTCAGTGAAACGTTAAAAACCTGATGACATTTAAACACAAATTTCTTTCCCTGTACTGATTAAAAACCTTTGAACCCTGACTCCTTGAGGTTGTGTAGCATTTGGGTAATCTGATTGGAGCTTGTTATTTTCACAAAGTCTTGCCAGATTTTAAATGTACATTTTTAACATAAAACCTATGGACAGCACAATGTATTGTGGGCAGTTTGTGGTGATGTCCACTCTTATATGTTTTAAGCTGAAAAATGTATGCAGTACTAGAGAAGTAGTCAAAAGTTTTCTGTGGAGGTAAATGCCATTACAGTGTGGATGAGAGGCGAAAACGTAGCTAAATCATTGCTTTTTTTCTTTTTTTAAAACAAAAACATTAGTGTGGATGTGGCCTTAGGCTGAGGCTACTAAACCAGCACACCAAAGACAGGTAAGTCCCCAACAGCAGGTTCTCACAACTCAATTTACTACATCACTCATCATTTTAACATATAATGTTATGTTATTTGTCCAGCACAACAGAAGAGATTTACCCATTACAATGGTGTCATTAAAGTGCTTCAGCCCAAACAGAGGGAAATGCACAGACAGTGGGAAATGCCTCAGCTAATGGTGAATATCTTGTGTCTTCCTGCATCTCTGGCAACAGCTCGAGACTTGACACTAATGTTCTGGGATATATTATTGTACTAAGCTAGAATTTCAACTCTGCACTCTTGAGAAAGCAAAACTGCAGCTGCTGAATTATTTCCCCTTCTACAAAGATCAAGTTTTCCTCTTTAAAGACCTTATAAAATGGCGTGACGAGCACAGTTTTCTTTCCTATTTATTGGAAATTGGAGTGGGACATAAAAGATGCATGATTTTTCCCTTTTTTGGTCCATTTTCACAAAGTATATTGTGCATTTTAAATGTGTATATCTGCTAAATATTCATTTTGTCTTTGTCTTAGTTTTGATTTCATGGGTTCTTTAATACCATTGCTTGTTGAGGGATAAACAATGGTTGTCAGGTATGCTCCTTCTAAACATTTATTATGCAGAGAAGCTCTCAAGGAATTTAGAATTAAACCAGAGCCATATTAGCCATATTAGCATATTAGCATTGTTGCTTTGAGGAACAACAAATAAACTGTTAGAGCCCTGATAAAGCACTTGGCTACATGTGAATATGTGTGTGCCTTTAATAATTTAATGCCGTGTTCTGTCCAACCATATTTTTCATGCATTTAATGGCCCCCTTCTATGCAGTAGCTGCTACAGGCTAAATAGATCAGTAATTTGACTGAGAGTGGCCTTTTATATATGTGCAACACAGATCGGAACAGTGAATGCAGGCTGTAATAGGAGTTCATAATTCATGAAATGAATAGATGGATAAGACTTTTAAAGGTAGTGTACAGTGCCTTAGAGGGAGAGATAAAAGGTGGGTGTTGCGTGAAGCAGTGGAACATCGATATGCAATGGTTTCTTCACTCTGGAGAATCCTCTTTTGAGAGTTTCTTCTCTGGACCTGTGCACGCACATGTAACATCCACCTGATCCCTCTCTCTCGCTCTCTCTCTCTTTCTCTCTCTCTCTCTCTCTCTTCTTTAATTTCAATGTGCTGTTCTTCTTTGCTTCACCCATCCACTACTTTGTGGTGTTTTCACTTACAAAAAAGTATTAACATGTTTTTTTTATTTATTTTTTACATGGTACCATGGTAATACCATGGAATTACAGTAATTTTACTTATTTGGAGTACCATGTATTTAGGAGATTTAGCACACAATACCATGATATTGTGTGAAGAACCTTGGAGTACCATGTTTATGGACAATTACAATGGTAGTACCATGGTATTGCAGTATTTAAAGTATGTTGGAGAAACCATGGCTTTTAGACATTTACCATGTTATTTATATGGTATTATATGAAGTAGTTTGAAGTACCATGTATCTTTATTAAAGAACAATGGATGTCCATGGGGAATATAGTGTTTGTGCACTCTCGCTCTTCAAAAATGGATGTAGGAAAAAAGAAAAAGCAAGAGTTTCCAAGTAACTTTTAGAGAAAATGTTCTATAAAATATAAATGTGTATTTTAAAATGCAGGCTGTCTGAGTGGAGTTGGTATTTGGGCTGTTATGTTGTTATATAACCGAGTGTAGCATACGCAAAGACTTCCCTTTAATAGAATATTAGTTCTCTCTAACACTCTTTCCATACTGCAAGCTAAGGTCACGAAAAGATGCGACAAAGCTAGGATGCTCCCGTTTCAATCAATGTAGCTGTCTATACGAGCCAATTCTTTAAAAGATTCAGTATTAAGAGTATTCAGAGTGATGTCCATGGGGGGCTTCTGGTCTCATTTGCTCTCTAAACTTCTAATGATCATAATCTCGCCCGCTCTCTCTGGCTGTGTCCAGCTTGAACCGTGATCCGTAATAAAGCAGACATCATTAAACAGCATGCTTGCCTCCTCTGCTCCATTGGGCGTCTGTCCCCGACCTGTTTTCCTTCTGCATATTTTTAGTCTTGTTTCACTCTTGCTGTGTTTTAATTTCAGGTGGTATCCTTGAAATGAGAGGAAAGATAAAAGGGATCCAGCGCTATGTTAATATCTCTTTGAAGATGAGTCAAGTTGGCCTAAGATTCCCTAGCTTCTCTCCTCCTGAGTGGAATACGAATGAGAAAATCCTGCCTCGTCAGCTCCGTCAAGACGTACACCAGCAAAACAAACACGAGAATAGTCCGTCTTTCCTTATTCTTGCACTATACATCACGTGGGCAGAAATGGCAGGCCCATACAAACATTTTTAAAGTAAATTGTGAATGGAGCTTTTAACAAAATAATTTATATCTTTGATAATTAAGTTGCACAGCTGATGTAAGTGGAAAAATATTGTTTAAAACATTGTGGCAGAAATCCCCCACTCACATGTCTAAATTTGCTCAGTCCAATCAGGTTGTACCTTCTGCATGTAATGTGCTTTAAAGACCCAATTGAATCCAAAATTATATGTGTTTTAGTCTGTGTGTATTACCTTTGAGGCCTTCTATCGTGGGGTCTTTAAACTGAACATTTCAACATAATCTACCCACACTTTTGTTGCTTGAAACTCAAGAGGAGTTAGTATGAAAACTTCAACAGTGCACTTTTGCATATAACAAAAATGCAATGTAATCGCTAGCTGTAAAGTTAACTTACAATTGATATCAGCGGATAAAAGAGATGTTTGTATTTGATTTACATTTACATTTTTGCATTTGGCAGACGCTTTTATCCAAAGCGACTTACAGAGCCCTTCTTACAGGGACAATCCCCGGAGCAACCTGGAGTTAAGTGCCTTGCTCAAGGACACAATGGTGATGGCTGTGGGGCTTGAACCAGCATCCTTCTGATTATCAGATTACCAGTTATGTACTTAGACCACTACACCACCACCACACCATTTGATGTCTACAGATATCATATTTCACTTTGCGATTCTTTCAAAACTCTTTCAAGATAAATAAACATGTAACAAAACATGTAAACTGTACAGTAGCATTCTTGAGAATGAGAGCTTTGACATATGATTTGTCTATTGAATTGCTATTTGAAAGACTTTTATACTCCACCACATGACCTCCAGGTGGTGCTGATTTGCAATGCAAATGATATCAGGCCGTATTTTGTTATTTTATGTAAATGAAATCCACAAGTGATGGTTATCTATGAAAAGTACACATTCTTATGTTTCAAAAGATACCCCATATATCTGACTTATGTACCGTGAGACTTGAAATGTTTAAGTGTAAACTTTTGCAACATAGTGCCACCTTTTGGACCCCCTGGTGGCTACACAGAGTTGAAGAGGTTAAACTACAAAGTTTTCAAAAAGTAAAATAAACCTAAACCATTTCCAAATGTATTGTGTGAAAATCATTTGAAAATGTGCAACCGTCGCTGGTCTTCACAGCCGTGACATCCATTTCTGTTTACACACAGGATGGGATGCATTTCTCTCAGCCAGTGATGACAGTGGAATAGAACAGAAAAAGGCAAGTTTTTTAGAATTTGTACTTGTTCTGTTCTTAAAACGCAGCTCAAAATGCCTGAAACACATCAAAACAATCTAAAACGTCCACCTAGGGTACTACAAAAAACAACTATTAAAAAATAGCACTAATGGGATCAAGAACGCTTCCAGGATGTGTTTATGCTCAAAAGAGTAAGATGCAGCACATCTGAATAAGACAGAATGGGGGACCCTTTAAAAGTTATGACACAGCGTCTTTTAACATTGAGATACATGAAAATAGTCAAAGACATCTGTCTAATGTATGTTTATGTACAACAATAATTCGAAATAGTCCAGAGAAGGTGTCCTGTGATAGTCCCCTTTGGTGTTTAGGTTGGACATTAGGCCTATCTATCCTGTTCTCTCTCTGATTACAGAATGAGCACCAGTGCATGGGACCAGGGGTGCGATGATGTAAAAGTAGGTGTTGACGTTGTTGGTGACATGAACATTTTAAGCGTGAAGAGGTTAAACATCCAAGTTTTCAAAAAGTGATTTTTCTTAGGTCACATCTCATCTTGGTTTGGGTACCAAGTGTGTGTGTGTGTGTGTGGGGGGTCAAGATGTATACCCACCCCATCAAAAAATGGGCCTATCAAATCAATGTATGTATTTTTCTTTATTTATCTTCGCTTATGCTGATCACCTCTACTTTTATTACAAGCATATCTCTCGCTCTGTGTTCCAGCTTCAATTTGTTAATCTTCCCTGTCCTTCCATATCTGTCTTGTAGTGGGCTGTTGATGTGATGGTTTAACACTTTAAGCACTGTTACTGCCTAATGGCCATGAGAAAACAGAGTGCAGTTTCAAGCTAGGAGAGCTGGGGGAAATAAACCCTTGAGTCAGGTCTCTGTAGTTCCCCAGCAAATGGGGCAGCAACGGCCACACATTCTGGACCTTAACAAGACATAGTGCCTGGTATGAATATGAATATTCAAACCGCTATCAGCTTCCAGACATCGAGTTCTCCTCCACCCTTTTCTCTCCTTATATCCATCGGTTTTCTGTCTCAGTCATACAATTGCTAGTTTTTCCAACGTATCTCTTTTATAATTTAGGTTAGTGATGGGAAGATCGGATCATTTTAATGACTTGGATCTTTGAGTCTCGTTCAGCAAGAGGAATGGATCTTTATTCAAGTCATTTCGACAAATGACTTGGACCAAAAGATTTGAAATGTGAACTAAACATTTCTGTTTCCTGTACAGCCCCTATGCGGTTTTCACGTAAACAAACGAAATGCGCGGCCAACACAAAATGAATGATTTGGTCACTGAGACTACTCATTCTTCTGAGTCACATAAAACATTCGTTCAAAATGAATTAACGACCAATCACTACTTTAGATCCCTTCATCAGTATTTGTATTCATCTATTTGTGTATTTATGTCTTGGCCAACAGTTCAGTATTAAACAAGCAGATTGACTAAATAGAACTCTGAGACTAGTGTTTTTTTAAGTACAGTCATATTCAGAGGTGGGTAGTAATGCACTACATTTACTCCATTACATTTACTTGAGTAACTTTTTGAAAAAAAACTTTTAGAGTAGGTTTAAAAGTGGGTACTTCTTAAGTACATTTCTAATGGTATTTGTTTACTTTTACTTATTTACAATAGGCAGCGTTCCTGTCATTACATTACTAGGTTTAATTTGAATGAATGCGTAATTGGACTTTTACAAGAGCGGAAGTTTACAGAGAGCCACGTGCTGCTGTCACTGTCACTCAAGTCATCGATGCTGCAACATAAAACTCTTCAAAGTGAAACACTTTCTTTGCTCTTTAAAAGCTATGAAATAGCGAAAGAAGGCAATAATAAAGCATTATCTTGCGTTGGTTTATATTTCAGCGTTATATATAATGTCCTTGTGGGACATTTTCACTGTAATAATTACTAGAAATGTTTCCAAACCTCTCTTATTGACAAATGCATACTGATCTGACAAGAGCCCTTAAATGGATAGTTCAAAGTCCAAACATTTTAATTCTCATTATTTACCCACCCTCATGCCACCTCAGATGTGTATGAATTTCTTTCACCTGCTGAACTCAAACTTAAGATTTTTAGAAGAATTTCTCAGCTCTGTAGGTCCTTACAATGCAAGTGAGTTGTTGGCAACATTTTAAAGCTAAACAAACAAGCATAAGTCACCATAAAGCCCACTAGCCCACTACGCCACCACCACTCCCACTCCATCCCAGATCTGTTACTCTTTTGGCCTACAGAGCTAAAATATTCTTCTAAAAATCTTAATTTGTGTTCTGCAGAAGAAAGGAAGTCATACACATCTGGGATGGCATGAGGGTGAGTAAATGATGAGAGAATTTTCATTTTTGGGTGAACTATACCTTTAAAGTTATAGCTCAGCCATAATTTAATATTCTGTCATAATTTCTCTTGTATCAAATACTTAAGAACATAGTAGTTAAAGACACCTAATATAAAGTGGGTCCAAGACAAAGTTCACACCAAAATAAACATCTGGTCATTATTTAGAATAATGACAATGACGTAATTTTCATTTTTGGGTGAGCTATGTTTTTATATGACTAAAGCAGGGGTGACATCAACATTTCACTGTCTATTTAAAAGGCACAAGATGAATTCAGCCTCTCCCTGGGGTTCACATAAGTTCAGAGCAGTTATGATTAGCTCTCGTTAGGTATTTTAGACTGGTATGCATGACCAATAAAATTTGATAAAAAATAAAGAATGATCTCATGAAAACTTCATTAGACCTTTGTTACTTCAAGTAGCTTTCTCTACCTGATTTCACAAAGGATATACCTAATATACCTAACTCACCCTTTATTCATTTCTGTGGTGGTACTGGCACAGGGCTCCCAGAAGAATTTATCTAAAGACTGCCATCTTAGCTAATGGCTGCTAAGTTCCGACACCAGGTGTCACAATATGGAGTAGTTCCTGCATCTACCAGCAGGTAGTGGGGTCATGCTAAAATGCTAATTCCTGACCTTCGTTTTCTGACCGTTTAAAATTACTTTAATTGATGTAACATTAAGTAGTAAGGTTGATTCAGTAACATTTAAGGTGCTGTATGCTAGGGATGTGCCCGAAGCCGAATACCATATTCGGAAAGGCACGAATAATGACAAAACTAATAACAGATTCATCCGAATAATATACAATATTTTTTGTATAACTGATCATTTATTTTTGGTACTTTTCAAAGGCCTTTTGTGTACAGATTTTACTGTTTTATCTTGTCCCAGACCCACACATTCAATATTAAACTGTGAAAATTAATTATAAAATTATTAATTAGTGCATTTTGTTTAAACTATGATGATCTAAGCAAGACGTCAATTAAATCCAAACCATTTCCAAATATATTGTTCGAAAATAATTTGTAAATTAACGACCGTGTCCATAATTTCCAACACAGATTTATATTAAAGTGGTTATGTCACACATTTGTTCTAATTTTGTTATTTAGTTATATATGATCATTTAAAACCCTTTTTCAGGCCCTCTGACTGAAACGCTAGGTTTTTGGCCATCTTCTCCTTTAAGATCTCAACGAAAACGGCCACTGTTATGATTGGCCAACATTGTACAACCACTTGAATCAACCATATTTGTTTGAAACTTATTTAGAAGAGAGAATAAACCTGCTTCACAACAACAAAAACGATATATCTGGGTTTGCACACAATGCACATCCAATATGCAATAACAATAGCACCAATGTTACTGAAACACATTACATCTAAATGTATCAAACTGTTTATTTAAGCTTATCTGCACCAGAAACCATAAACATCAAGCAGTCATGATCAGATGTTCATGAATGAAAATGGTTACTTATGGTTTATCGTTGAGATCCAATAGTGTTTCTAACTGCCCATCAATTTTAAATAACAGTTCCTTTGTTCACAAGCAACGGACATCATCCACAGTGAATCATGCCCAACACACACACACACACACACACACACACACACACACACACATGTTGTGTTTCCATGTTTTATGGGGACTTTCCATTGACATAATGGTTTTTATACTGTACAAACTTTATATTCTATCCCCTAAACCTAACCCTACCCCTAAACCTAACCCTCACAGAAAACTTTCTGCATTTTTACATTTTCAAAAAACATAATTTAGTATGATTTATAAGCTGTTTTCCTCATGGGGACCGACAAAATGTCCCCACAAGGTCAAAGATTTCGGGTTTTACTATCCTTATGGGGACATTTGGTCCCCACAAAGTGATAAATACACGCTCACACATACACACACACACACACACACACACACACACACACACACACACACACACACACACACACACATAATCCTGCACGGATCCTATCAGGAACTGTTAAACTTCTGCTCGTTGTTTGAATGCTTCATCAGAGGCAAATGGGAAGGCACTGGTCTTCACAGCCGCAACATCTATTTCTGTTTACACACAGGATGGGACGCATTTCTCTCAGCCAGTGAGGGCAGTGGAATGGAACAGAACGAGACACGTCTTTTAGAAATTGAACTTGTTCCGCTCTTAAAATGCTGAAACACATCAGAACAATCAAAGATGTCCACCTAGTGCATTACAAAAAACAACTATTAAAAAATAGCACAAATGGGATCAAGAACACTTCCAGCATGTGTTTATGCTCAAAAGAGTAAGATGCAGCACATCTGAATAAGACAGAATGGGAGAATCTTTTAAAAGTTATGAATGACACAGCGTCTTTTAAAATGTGCGAGATGCATGAAAACAGTCAAAAACATCTGTCTAATGTATGTTCATGTACAAAAATAATTCACCTTTTGATTCTTGATGTGGCATTAGGGCAACAAAATAAACTGTGCAGTCGTATGCCGGAGAATGAGAGCATTGGCATATGATTTGTCTATTTAAGTGCTATTTGAAAGACTTTTATTTTCAAGTCAAGTAATTTTTATTTGCATAGCGCCTTTCACACCACATCGTTTCAAATTAGCTTTACAGAAAATCATGCATTAACAGAAAAAAACATAATGTCTAAAAAGTCTTAGTCATCATTGTGTAGTTTGATTAAATATTATTATGAAGTGTGTATAAAAATAAGTAGTTAAATAATAATTATATTTAGAGATTCATTTTAATATTTCTACCACATGACCTCCAGGTGGCGCTGATTTGCGACGCAAATGATATCAGGCTTTCCCTCTCCATGTCTGTGGTCCCCACAAAGCAACTCCAACATATCTCTTTTAGATTATACTTTAGGCCCCTTTATCAGTATTTGTATTCATCTATTTGTGTTGGTCTTGACCAACAGTTCAGTATTTAACAAGCAAATTGACTTAGTAGAACTCTGAGACTAGTGTTTTTTTAAGTGCAGTCAAAGACCATTCAAAGAGGCACAAGAGAGACATTTGGCTCAATGTCAATGGCAATCCAATTATGATGTTGTTATGTATTGCTATATACTATTGAATAGTCGCATTTGTATCATGATAGGTATCATATCGAATCGGATCATGAGGTGGTTGGTATACTATGCACAGTATGTGAATTTTCTGTATTTTTATAACACACACAGATGGCCTACTATATATATATATATATATATATATATATATATATATATATATATATATATATATATATACACTCACCTAAAGGATTATTAGGAACACCTGTTCAATTTCTCATTAATGCAATTATCTAATCAACCAATCACATGGCAGTTGCTTCAATGCATTTAGGGGTGTGGTCCTGGTCAAGACAATCTCCTGAACTCCAAACTGAATGTCAGAATGGGAAAGAAAGGTGATTTAAGCAATTTTGAGCGTGGCATGGTTGTTGGTGCCAGACGGGCCGGTCTGAGTATTTCACAATCTAACTGTTACTGGGATTTTCACGCACAACCATTTCTAGGGTTTACAATGAATGGTGTGAAAAGGGAAAAACATCCAGTATGTGGCAGTCATGTGGGCGAAAATGCCTTGTTGATGCTAGAGGTCAGAGGAGAATGGGCCGACTGATTCAAGCTGATAGAAGAGCAACTTTGCCTGAAATAACCACTCGTTACAACCGAGGTATGCAGCAAAGCATTTGTGAAGCCACAACACGCACAACCTTGAGGCGGATGGGCTACAACAGCAGAAGACCCCACCGGGTACCACTCATCTCCACTACAAATAGGAAAAAGAGGCTACAATTTGCAAGAGCTCACCAAAATTGGACAGTTGAAGACTGGAAAAATGTTGCCTGGTCTGATGAGTTTCGATTTCTGTTGAGACATTCAGATGGTAGAGTCAGAATTTGGCGTAAACAGAATGAGAACATGGATCCATCATGCCTTGTTACCACTGTGCAGGCTGGTGGTGGTGGTTTAATGGTGTGGGGGATGTTTTCTTGGCACACTTAGTGCCAATTGGGCATCGTTTAAATGCCACGGCCTACCTGAGCATTGTTTCTGACCATGTCCATCCCTTTATGGCCACCATGTACCCATCCTCTGATGGCTACTTCCAGCAGGATAATGCACCATGTCACAAAGCTCTAATCATTTCAAATTGGTTTCTTGAACATGACAATGAGTTCACTGTACTAAAATGGCCCCCACAGTCACCAGATCTCAACCCAATAGAGCATCTTTGGGATGTGGTGGAACGGGAGCTTCGTGCCCTGGATGTGCATCCCACAAATCTCCATCAACTGCAAGATGCTATCCTATCAATATGGGCCAACATTTCTAAAGAATGCTTTCAGCACCTTGTTGAATCAATGCCACGTAGAATTAAGGCAGTTCTGAAGGCGAAAGGGGGTCAAACACAGTATTAGTATGGTGTTCCTAATAATCCTTTAGGTGAGTGTATATATATATATACTGTATTATTAATAATAATAAATACATTTATTTTCAAGAATATGATTGAATGCCATGTGGATGTGGATGTGGATGTGGATGTGGAGGTGAGTGTGAGTGTATGTCTGTCTATGTGTGGCCCTGCGATGGACTGGCGACCTGTCCAGGGTGTCCCCCGCCTTTCGCCCAATGTTAGCTGGGATAGGCTCCAGCCCCCCGCGACCCTGTACACAGGATAAGCGGTTGACGATGGATGGATGGATGATTGAATGCCACTCAATTAAACATGTGACGTAAGTCATGTGACACATGTAGTGGGGTCATGTGACAGCAATGATGCATACTACTATTTGAAACATTCATCATGGGATAATGGCGTAATCCGAAATCGCATAATGTACTATCTTACTACTCTTAATACTTCTGCCCTATCTATATAAGTATAAAATAGTAGCCTAGCAGTATGCAGTATTCAGTAAGTAGTAAGTTAATATTCCATTCTGAACATAGCCTCTGTCTACTTTCATAATCAGGTCTTATCAGATCTTCTTGTTTATTGTTTGTGTCTCCATATCGCACCCTCCAGATTGAGCAGCTTGAAACAAGGATATCAGACTGAGACAAGGACCACAAGAAAAAAGCTTAAACATAAAAGATGGCGTGTCAGTTGCCCAGCATTTAAAGGAATAGGTCCCACTTTATATTTGGTGTCTTTAACTACTATCTGCTAACATCAAAATGCATACAATACAATGTACTTATTTTGTAACGACATGTTTCTACATGTAACTACATGCAAAGTTCTCACAAGATTCAAATATTGAATACTAAGGTTGAGTTACGGGTAGAGTTAGGGTTTAGATAAGGTTTAGGGTTTAGGGTGAGTGTTGGGGTAGGGTTAGGTGTAAGGTTAACAGTGTAACAACAGATGTAATTTAAATGCAGGTACTTTAAATGTAAGTACAATGCAACAACACATATGTACATAACAAGCAGGGTTGGGGAGTAACGGAATACATGTAATGGGAATACGTATTTAAAATACAAAATATATGTAACTGTATTCCAATACAGTTACAATTTAAATAATTGGTCATTAGAATACAGTTATATTCAAAAATGTATTTTGATTACTGATGAAATTACTTTAAATATTAAATGAAACAAATGACAATAAATTGCAGTCTATTCAGATGAAAAACATTTATACATATAAATGATGCGATCCAAATTGCATTAGAACAGAGGTGAAACACTTTCTTATGATGTGTTACATTCATACGAGCAGACAGAGAAGTAAGTTTGAAGTAAGTTTGGAGCAGAAGAAATAGAAATAAACCTTGTGTAAATTGTCAGCTTTACGCTAAGCTAAAATGCTATCTCTAGCCATTTTACATGCACATGTTACCAGACACGATCATATTTTTTTTATCAAAAAATTCACGTTGGATCGTAATTTCTTCTTTTCTAGTAAGACCTTGGATATTAGGGCAAAAATCATATTCTTGATAATCATTTTTGTATTGCTTTCCTGGAAAAAATATTTAAAAAAATCCTTAAAACAAGATCAATTTGATTTAACAACACTGCATAAGATATTTAGGTTTTTCAGAGAATGTATTTTTAACATGTGTATCTTTTGTTACTGTACTGACAGAGTTTTTATAGTCAAAACAAGTGAAAAAAATCTACCAGTGCTGAAGAAGTAATCCAAAGTATTTAGAATACATTACTGACCTTGAGTAATCTAATGAAATGAAAATTTTGTCATTATTTAGAATAATGACTATGACAGAATTTTCAATTTTGGGTGAGCTATGTTTTTATATGACAAAAGCAGGGGTGACATCAACATTTCACTGTCTATTTAAAAGGCGCAAGATGAATTCAGCCTCTCCCTGAGGTTCACATATTCATAATCACATAATTTCAGAGCAGTTATGATTAGCTCTCGTTAGGTGTTTTAGACTGGTATGCATGACCAATAAACTTTGATTAAAAATAAATGATCTCATGAAAATCAGGGGTAAATCTCAATTATTTAAATTTCATTAAACCGTTGTTACTTCAAGGAGATTTTTCTACCTGATTTCACCAAAGATATACAGTACCTAATATACCAAGGGAGAGCTATCTGTTAGCACCCTTCACTCGTTTCTATGGCTGTACTCGGCTGGCAAAGGACTCCCAGGAGTATATATCTAAAGACTGCCATGTATTATCTATAAATTATTTTTATATAAAAAAAACATGGGCCACTCCCCTGATTATATTTCATCTGGATATTTGTATCCTGTTTACAAAGTCTAGCACTGTCACAGAGACAGGTGTGATTTTTCAGAAAACAGATTTTAGTGTCAAATAGATAAAAAAAAAATGGTGTACACTACTTTTAAATAATTTATTTTAACAAATAAAACCAGTTAATTTAGATGTTAACACATGATGTACATTTTTAGGTTTAGAACAATGTAGTCAAACTCATGTTGGCCACATATGGGCACCACAGCTCATGCACGCTAACTATTAGCCCATAGTTCTACCAACAACAACAAAACAAATCATGCTATGTTTCATTGATAAAACATTGAGCATGTTTAAATGCACACAATTGTGCTGAAACCAACTACCAAAAACCAGCCAATTTAAAAAAAAAATAAGAAAATAAGAAAATCTGGAAACTATTAGCAGGAGATTAAATCATTAGATTAGCTTTCGACGCAAAAACATAAACAGTCATGTGCACAACAATTGCACACATTTTATTAAGGTGTTAAACACACCAGTAAAGGTGTTTACGTGCACAGCAAAATTTGGGGTAATTGTCAAAAATCTACTTGTGTTGATCAGTTATTGCACTATTATTTCATTTGTGATCTTACCCAGATAAAGGAAAACCTTTTAAAGCATTTACATGACCATTGTTGGCTAATAAAGCATAATCATGCATGTATGCACTCAGTGTGATAGAAATGTAAAAGGCCATAATTTTGCAAGAAAATCACCCTTTCTCACCACAAAAGTGAAGCACACACACATACACACATGTGCACAAATACACACTGCACAACAAACCCATCCCACCACAGGCAAGCATGAACACACACACACTTCCTCCTCATTTCTTCTATAGCGCACTAGGCTGAGGGTATAATCGTCAGTTAATTACTGCACTCTTGACCTGTGAGGGAAACGAGTTGCTTTGGTGCTGCTATCTGTATAAAATGCATTAGTTCAAGCTTTCTCTAATTACTTTAATTAGTCAGGAAGGAAGGCCTGATCTGCTGCTAATTGATAACGATTTAAATGGAATGGCAATTGGTCAGATAATAATGAGATATCCTGAATAATTCGGTGAAATGCTGCAAATTAGTTGGATAGGCATATATTGTATATCATATATGTGACACAGAGTTTGAGTTTTTTTAAGCCTTTAAGCTTGGATGGACCGGCGTGAATTTTTTTTTATACAATTATTGTCAACATATTGTTGTGACCAACATAAATTAGGTCCCTTTTGAAAGCTTAGAAGCTTATTAACATTATAATGCATACAGGCATAATGACCAAAACTGAACAAGTGCTTTGAAATTTGTAGACAAATCAGAAGTGAGTTATCTGTAAATCTGTAAAAACATAAAAGTCATCAAATAGCCATATGTCATATGTTGTTGGAAAGCTTTTAGTGAGGAATACAACCAGCTTATTTGTATTACTCACAGACAAAATATAGCGAGTAATAGCTAAGTATACTGTATGTCTTTGACATTTATGTTAGCGTTGCCTATATCCCGCATTTTCACTTATAACTTCACAAAAAATAAACACAACATAAATTATCATACACAATTACTTAAAGACAACTATCTTTCAAACGAGCCCACACGCAAGGTAATCTGATGCATAGATCATTAGATAATACACATGAAGCACAATGTTACATATGGCCACAAGGAGATGGCGCCAAGTAAATGACACTGCCCTCATTCTGTGAAATATCATTACTTAAATCATGTCTCCGTGCTATGCAAACCTTTAATCATCACTGTGTAGTTCTTATGTACAATTATTTTGTTTTGTTTGTTTGGAGAGACTTTTGGACACTTGGGGAGACATTTTGCCTAGGATAAATAATATTTGTAATGCTATAACTTTTGATTGCTTTGTCATATAAAAATAAAATAAATACAAAAAGAATCTCAGTTACAGTTGACATGATTGGGAAAAAATAAAAAGCAGTTTTTCGGAGCCAACTTATTTACACCCAGATATGCAGTATATAACAGGGCTGTTTTATTATGCCACTGAAATAGGAAACCTTTAAAACATCATCCGAGCATAGAGCGTTAAGTAATTATATGGCATGCATTTAGTCATGTTATACTATGCAAAAGGATGCCATAAGTTTATCTTACAAAGGTTGTCAACCTTTTCTGACTCTGCCAACCCATTGACCCACTAATATAAAATACTTCAAATTCTCAGTAACACTGTCTAATATATTCCATAAACATAAACTATATTAACAAAACATTATTTCAGTAATATGCTGAACTAGAGTTGACCTGGTTTCTCAAATTCAAATAATTTGCCACATCCTGGAATCATTTCCCAAAAGAGAAAGATTTATGTGTTAAAAATAAAAGCCCATATGAAGATGAACAACCAGGAAAATAAACAGCAAAGAACAAGTGAACCTGGAAAACAAGGGAAATGTGTGATGACTCAGAACATCTGAACTTCACAGTTGTATGTGTATCTCTCACCTCATTTCTCCCTCACATCTCTCACCCTGTTTCTCTGAAACAATGTCTCCAGGGAGAAGGAGGTGTGTGTGTGTGTGTGTGTCTGGTTGTTCATTTGTGTGTGTGTGTGTGTGTGTGTGTGTGTGTGTGTGTGTGTGTGTGTGTGTGTGTGTGTTCACCTGGATAGTGTTCTCCAGGGTCATGTTTCCATGTTCTGCAGTACACAAATTAAGATTTGTATAAGAATATCTCAGCTCTGTAGGTCCTCATAATGCAAGTGAATGGGTGACAAAATGTTGACACTGCCAAAAGCACATACATGCATAATAAAAGTAATCCATATGACTACAGTGGTTAAATCCATATTTTCAGAAGTGATATATGATAGGTGTGGGTGACAAACAGATCAATATTTAATTCTTCTCCCTGCCCAGTAGGGGGTGTATGCATGGAGAATGTGAATCACCAAAAACACAAGAAGAAGAATGTGGAGAATGTCTAAGCAGGGAGGATTATTTATAGTAAAAATGGACTTTGAAATGTATCCATTTCTCACCCACACCAATCATATTGCTTCTGAAGACATTGATTTAACCATTGGCGTCATATTGGTTACATCTTCAAAAATGTTTGCACCCATTCACTTGCATTTTATGAACCAAAACAGCTGAGATATTCTTCTAAAAACCGTCTTCATGTTCTGTTGAAGAAAGAAAGCCATACACATCTGGGATGGCATAACGGTAAGTAAATTATGAGAGAATTTTCATTTTTGGGTGAACTTTTCCTTTAAGAGTTCCATTCATACATAAACTCTTAATCAACCTTTTAGTATGCTTCCATTATATAGTATACTGCACCAATAGTATGAGTAGTATGGTACAACACAATTTTGACAATATCCTCTTTCGCTCCCTCTTATGTAGATATACTTTACAGTTATCCAGAAAATATAAACACACTTAAAATGTTGCTTGTTCAATCAGATTGGAGAACATTTTTGACCAGTTAATTTAGATGTTACCAATTTTTGTGGGTTACCTGGCAAATTTGTTTTACAGTATACATTCCTTTAATATGCTTTAAGAAATCAAAGGTTTAGAGTCAGAATTAGATGTAAGGTCAAGGTTTAGACTAGAATGAATGAATAGGCAAGTATTACAACAAGAAACATTAAAAAAGATTGATTCGACTTCCTCTGGGAGGGAATGACCCAGACTGAAGTTATTAAATAATAATAGCTGCTAGAGGCATGATGTTGGCCATGCTTTTTTAAGATTCTGTCCACAATGCTGTTTAGAGATGATAAGATTGAAATAGGTTCATTTAAATAATTCTAGTTTGAATATCAATGGCAGCTTGTTCACACATGGCAAATGAGGTGTTTGCAGTGGGCATGCCTCTTGTTCTCTGAAGTTGATTATTGAAATATCTGTTTCCTGGAGACCCAAACAGACAATTAAACAGAAAATGAAACTACGACACTGCATTCATCTTCTGTCGTAGTCCATTTGAGAATAAGGAGTTGACGGATGCATACTTATCAATCACATTATGAAAATGTCACAAAATAAACAAACAAAATAAAACACACAATATACGACCAGCTTGAAATTGGAAGAGCTGCATTTGAATACATTGTAAAATATCAGCTATGACTACAAATTTTAAATTATAAAAAAGAGTACATTCTGTATTAATGCGCCAATTTCCTATGTTATCATGCAACTGCAAACACTCCACTGCGCATTGTGTAAAATAACACCCCTAAGCTATGGTAAAACCACTGTAACATACAGCCTCTTGGTGGAAGAATTGTTTATTTATATTAAAGGTACAGTCTGTAAATTTATGGACTTAGACTTAGCAGTGTGGATGCAGCATCATTCCAACGCAACAGTTTTTAGTTGTTGATGCCATTGTAGAAATCCACTTTTCACAGTAAGCAAGGATTAATTGAATCCATGAGTGAAGGTGTCCAGTAACAGAGTGGTTGCTAAGATTTAGCGAGTAGTATTCGGCCGGTCATGTGATTCTAACATGGCAGCCTCCATGATTGGACCCTCTCCATGTAGAATAAATCTGCTTTTATGAGGTTACTGATATGACTGGAGTCTTCATCTCATGTAAAGAGTCATGATTTTACACGTTTCAACATTCTTTAGAGTAAATCTTTTTAAGTAAGGAAAATAAATCACTGAGTGTGCCTTTAAATTTTTTTTATATTTATTAAACATTGGTGTATTTTATCATACTGCTGTTATTACTGCTGGATTTGTGCTTTGTGCTACCCCTTATGTATGTGTAAAGTTATCAATGGAAAGGAGGAGGCGAGGACCGGCTTTGCAACATAAATAATATTTTAATAATAAACTGAAACAAAGGACAAACACACACATGACGGACATGCCCGTTAACGATCTCTCTCTCCCACATGATCCTCTACAGTCGACCTTTATCCCTCTCGAAGGCTTGATTAGCCTAATACGGGATCGGGTGTGTAGGATCACGAACCGGCCCCGCCCTCCGCCCTGTCACATTCCTCCCTCGTTCTCTCAGGCTGGGGAGCCCCCAGCATGAAGTACACCCCCCCCCATCTTTCCCTGGGGGAGGGCGTGCCCTAAGCCCCGTCTGCTGGCAGGTCATCCCCATCTACCTGGACGAGGGAGGGGACAAGGGGAGGGAAACAGAAATAATTAAACTGGGGGGGTACTTCCTGTAACAGTGTAGTACCCCCCAAAAAAACACTGTAAAATTTAAAAGAGAGGGAAAAGTCCAATGCAGAGCGGCAGTGAGAGAGAGAGAGGAGAGAGAGATGAAAAAAAAACAACTCTTACTTGCCAGTTCTCCGATACGCCGCAGCTTGTTCCTCGGCTACTCCTCCACCCTCTATCGGAGGACAGCCGCGCCTCTCTGGGCGGATCAGAGGCAGACCTCCAGCCCCTGGCGGAAGGAATGCCCTGCCGCGTTCTCGGGGAACAGAAGGGGTCTCCCCCGCCCCTGGCAGCAGTTCTCCCGCTCCAGGCGGTCGGCAGCGAGCCCCTCCCCGCTCGTGGTCGGCGGTCTCAAACCCTGTTGTGTTTCAGCGGCCGGTAGGCGACTCCTGCGCCCCTGGCAGCGGCCCTGACCGCTCCAGGCGGTCGGTTCGGAGCCCCTTCTCCCCTTGTGGTCGGCGGCCATCGTCCTCTTCCAGGCGGCTGGGCTCCTTGTCCCCCGGCAGATGGCCGCGGCTGCTCCATTGGGGTGGACGGTAGTGGCGAGAACTCTACTACGGCGTATCCCTCCTCCTTCCCGGGTTTCCGGCACCAGTGTAAAGTGATCAATGGAAAGGAGGAGGTGAGAACCGGCTTTGCAACATAAATAATATTTTAATAATAAACTGAATCAAAGGACAAACACACACATGACGGACATGCCCGTTAACGATCTCTCTCTCCCGCACGATCCTCAGCAGTCGACCTTTATCCCTCTCGAAGGCTTGATTAGCCTAATACGGGACCGGGTGTGTAGGATCACGACCCGGCCCCGCCCTCCGCCCTGCCACAGTATGGTAAAATCACCGTAAGGCATGGTCTCAACTATTTTACTTCAAAAATAGAAAAATTAAATGGTTATAATGTGTCTAAAATTTTAGCCCTTATTCTCACAATCATACTGTTTAAATTAATGTCAGCTGCTGTGATTATCTTATTCATTTACATTTACGCATTTGGCAGATGCTTTTATCCAAAGCGACTTACAGTGCACTTATTACAGGGACAATACCCCCAGAGCAACCTGGAGTTAAGTGCCTTGCTCAAGGGCCCAACAGTGGCATTTTGGTGGTGCTGGGGCTTGAACCCCCGACCTTCTGGTCAGTAACCCTAAGCCTCAGCCACTGAGCCACCACTGCCCCTTATTATTGTACACTTTGCTTATTTCAAATTGCTTAAATATTAGAATCAGTTTTGACATGTGGACAAACAATGTCATCCATATTTAAAAAATCCATAATACTGTACAAATGCCACATTTTCAGAGTCAGATCCAGATCCATATCCTGTCTCGCCGCTACCCCTTCACCTGCCCTAGAAAGATGTGAGCGAATGGAGATAACATGATATTGGTATTATGGATTTCACTAGGGAGACTGGTCACATTTAATTTACTTTGTTCTGATATCTATACAAAGATAATCTACAGGTACCACACTCAGCCCTGTCAGTTACTTATTGTTACAATTATTGGTCTTGAATATGGTCACACACACACCTGAGACCCATAGGAAATTGCCTTTAGAAAATACTTACCAGCTCTGAATTACGATAAGAGTAGCAGTATCTTCCAAAAAAGCACACACTTAATTTTTCCTTCTTTCTCCTCTCAACGCCTTTGCTCATGAAGTCAACATTAAATGGCATTTTCCTTCTATAATGTGACATTTCTAAGTGAAACAAAATTGTAGGACAGGACTTGATTTTATCCATTGGGAATCAATTGAATTGTGAAAAGGGGTTGTTACCAAAAACTATTTAGCCTAAGACGGAACACTTGTATTAAAATGAATGGAAGAAATTGAAAGCCCAATATAGCGGCTGTAAGAAAGGAAGTCCCGCCTTACAGGTCAAGTCAGGTCAAGTCATTTTTATTTGTATAGATATTTTCACAACACATAGTTTCAAAGCAGCTTTACAGAAAATAGTGCTTTAAAAGAAAATGAAGCTGGATCTGTAATGTCTTACAGTAAAAGAGCCAATCACCTTTTAGATACAGACATCACCTGTCAGTCTACTCAAGAACATGCATGCGTATTAGCTAGACCATCCTGAAAAAACAAGCACAATTTATGATACCACTGTTGTCAAATTTTACCAGCCAGTGAGCATTCATCCAAAGATGACTACAGAGTGGACTGACTTGCCTTGAAAGGGACTTTGGCATTACATACAAGAATGTTGCCAGATTAAGGAATACTAGTCCCTTCCTGACACCCATTTAAGAGGATTATTGACCAGGAGGTGGAAGCTGAAGGTTAAATTCACCATCAAGAACATCTCAACTTATCCAACATGATTACACAGAAAATCGAAATATTGCTTTCAAAAGTTAATATACCTTGAAATCACACCATTAAGCCTAATTACTGACAAGTGCCTTCCCCCATCAGACATTTGTGGCGTTAATTCAAACGTTAACACAAATCCCCCCCATGCTACTGATAGTGATTTGACAACCTCCGAGATATGGGTTCTAGTACTGTGGGAAGCAGAAAGTAATTGTGTTCACATAAACAATACTGGGCACTATTTGGATGTTACATTTTTACTTAAAAAGAATTGAATTCTTATTCAACCGATGGTACATTTACAGTTTACAACAAAAAACACAACTTGCTTTTGGCCCCAATCTATAAATATTTCTCCCGAAAACTGGAGCTCATATATGCCCATTTATTCAACAACACTTTCAGATTTAGTCATTTGGGGGGCAGTGATTTGAATGTCAGTTAGCACAGACCAGAATTCAGCATCAAAACCTTTTTTGATGTACTGTTGCCAAATGCACAGGGGCAGATTTACTAAGAATTAATTAATTTAATTAATTAATCAAACATTTTTTTTTGCATGTGCTTACTGCGCTCTTTTAGCACCTGATTCACTAAAGGAATTATGAGTGCAATTTGCACATGCAATTCTGATCTTGCGGTCTGATTCTGAGCGCAATATAGCCAAGGATGCCACCGACCACCGTGTTTGACCCACCCTGCTGTGACTGAACAGCATCACTTTGATCCAGACACCTGGATCTTCTCTTAAACATGCAGAACGTGTGCACCACACATCTGGATATATGCCTGGTTATAACGCTCTTCAACATTATTTGATACGAATTTGATGAATTAATGCTGAAAGGATATTGGTTATAAATGTTTTCTTTAAATAAAATTCATGTTACCATCTACTTTAGTTTTGCCAGTAATAGTGTGATGTTAATTGTACAGGGTAAATTGCATGGAGTTTTGTGAGTTTTAGAATGGTTGCATTAGCTAAAACCCCAGCAAAACAATGCCAGTTTTTTATATTGACTACCATGCACTGCAAAAGCATTAACAATAAGACCATGAATTTGAATTAGTAAAAAAAAAAAAGGGTCAATATAAGTTTCATGTCTACTTTAACACCACCTTTCAAACCTGCTTAAAGTGGATTTGAAAGCCAAGCCGACCCCATTAGAGGTTTGTGAAAAGCAGAGCAATTTCAGTTCCCTCACTGGCAATGTGGATATCATCTCCTAATTACTGGAAGTCTAGGTGATGTTTTTCAGCACTATAATTATCTGGCTTTTTTTTCTCTCTTTTCTTTTACTTAATAGTGAGTCTTAATAGTGTGTGTACTGTATGTATGTGTGTGTTTCATTAAAGAAGATTTATGAAGGCACATCTAAGAGTGTGTGATCAGAGAGTATGTTAATGGAGTAAAACATGCCAGAGCTGTATTTACTAGACGTTTGTCATGTTTATCTTTGGCTTAATGGTATTTTGTAAATTAGCCTAATTCTTTCTTTTCTATTAAATCTCTCTCTCTCTCTCTCTCTCTCTCTCTCTCTCTCTCTCTCTCTCTCTCTCTCTCTCTCTCTCTCTCTCTCTCTCTCTCTCTCTCTCTCTAAGAGAACAGATTGAAGAGACTGTTACGTCCTCTGACGTACTGTGCAGCAGGTGGTGCTGTGTCGCTGTTGTCTCTCCCACTTCTTTGTGTTCTCTCTCCCTAACTTTTTGGGAGATTGGGCCATTGGGCCATGGTGGAATTAGCTACTTCCTGGGATTGGTGCAAGTCTGGGCTATTTAAATGGAGCTTGTCACCCAGAAGAGAGACTGCTCCCAAGACCAAGGTGCAGCCTGGTTGGCCATGCCATGTAGCTTCCCGTTTGCATGTAGTCGTTGCTGTTGTGCAGGTTTACAATCCATGTTGATTTTATTGCTGTTGACTCTTGTGTGATTCTAGTTAATTACTTCACAAGGAAGCTGTAAGAGATAAGGACCTTTCTTTTATCTTTGTAACAATTTTATCTTGTTTATATTTAGTTATGGAGATAAGGAAGTTGTCTGTATTTTGATTTGTCTTGTCTTGATTAGGAAAGTAATATCTTATTTGGGAAATTGAAAGATAGCTTTCCAACTTCCCTGTTGTACAATTTCTATCCACTGTCTTAAATATTTGATTGGGTCTAAATGAGTTCTCATTTAACTTCTAGCCAGATCAAGCTTGGAATGTTGATTTCGGAGCTTTATTTGAGTGGTTTGCTTTTTTACTTTGTCTCATAGGTTGTTCAAAGCCTTGTTGATCAGAGGTGAAATGTCCACTAAGTTCCGCTAAAAGAGAGTTACATTTTCTCCTAAACAAAGGTTTTTTAGGATAATGCTCTATTGAGTTTTAAATCAACAAAACCTACCTATACCCTAAACCTAACCGATAAGTGTCATAAAAGGCAAATGTGGGATGAAAAACACATTTGCTGATGCAACCACATAATTGTTTCGAGCTTCTATGACACTTTCGACACACGTGAAAACTTGATTGTTCTTCAGGACTTGTACCCTAGTCCTTAGCATCACAATTGCAAGTTTAGTTCAAGTTTGGTGAACTCTGATTTGCGAATCTGTATCACAAGAGAACACGTCACACATAGAAGATCAAAACGCTACATGCTGATCTCTTGGCTCAAGATACAATACTAGGAATAAGTATTATTTATTTGAACCAGAAGCCCTCCCGCGTGACATCATGTCCTGGTCAGTTGCATTGTTAGAAAAAACTTTGCATGCTCAAAGCCTAGTTGGACCACCCCTTGAAAAGTAAGTGTTTCTGTTGTTCTGCTGTTTTTGTGTGAAAGAAAATAAAGGTAATTGTTGTCTAGCGCCTGTAGTGTTCATTTCACCTGGAAACTGCCATACAGCCAGCCACGGAAAAGTTAAGAGCCAAGCAACTACCCAGATCATCATATCAACCAGCAACTTCCTAGCAATGCCCTAGCAACAACCCAAAGCACTATTGCATCATGGTGGCAAGTCTTTCATGTGCGAGCACAACTAGCATTTTTTTCAGAATACATCAATTTTTCTGTCTTTGTTTGATTTCAATTTAAACGTTTGATTTGATTTGAGTTTATCTCTGCCTGATGTCTGGAGAGATAAAGCTGGAATGCCCTAGAAAACTTCATTACCATGCACCAGATCTGCATTGAGCATCTGCGTTGAGGTCACTTAGTTCACTCGCACCACTTACACTTCCACAGTGTATGAAAAATCCCCCGTAACACTGATGCTATTTGTTCTGTATTCATGTGTATGATGCTGTGCAGATAGAGTCAAACATTTCAGATTGATCTCGCAATGAAATCGGCAACAGTATGTTGACTTTTCTTAAGCTAAAATTGGTATGTGCCTAGCGAAATTACAAATATTGTCCATATTTGCCAAAACGGTAAGTGTTGTTGGGCATATGGGCACATGTGAGCTCCATTTTCTGGGTGAAATGTCCACGAAGGGGTGTGAATGTACAGAATTTTAAGAGTTAAAGGACAGGCAAGAAGTTGGTGGGAACTTGTTGAACAGTAAACAAAGTTTAATGGTAAAACTCTTCTCTCGAACTGGCACCTCCGGCTCATCCTTATCCCCCTCCTGGCTTATTAGCCCAGTTCAGGGCCGGCCATGTGTCCTCACGGCTGGACCTGCCCTCCTCCTCATCACAAAGATGTAATACAGTGAAGAGGAATGCATATTTAATCAAATGTGCTCCACAAACCAATCCCTAAAACCTAAATGTCAGTAGAGTACAACGTTTATTTCAGGGTGAAAAATACAACGTCTGAATAGCTTTTATCACTGATTATGCAAACGTGATTGGTTTACTTCCTGGTTTAAATGCAGGATCCAAACCCGGGTCTCCCACACTGCTGATGCAACGCACTTCCGGACGTGCCACAAGATAAGGTGAGCACACTGGCTGATCCTAGGGTACAGGATCTCTCGGAAACAACTTGCCAACTTCCCGTGTGATTCAGTACAACATTCACATTGTCTCTCACTGTAAAATCTACCAAACTTCAGTGCTCTCCAAGTAGGCAAATAGCATTATAAATATAATTTTCTGTGCAGGCCTGACTCCTATAGCAGATACATTGTCATTGTCATGATAAAACCTTCTTCGTTTAATCCTTTTCCATTTTACAGCTTGCTTTGTTTTTTTCTTCTTTTCTACTGTTTCAACTGCATGTATTTTACAGAGCGCACCCGTTTTCTCTCTTTTGTCCTTTCATTATTTTTCTCTGCTTGTCTACATCTCATGTCTTGACTGCGTGGATTTGTTCCTCCACTGTTTTACACAGATTATTGCATCAATCTCAAACCTCTGCTGATCAGGAACCCCATCAAACCACATCAATCTCAAACCCTTACCGCTCAAGAACAACCATAATAAACAATTGTGATTAACAATTGCGATAAGTCATGGCATCTGCTCAAGGTATCTCTATGTTTAATATAGCTTCTTCTGTCAGCAGTGAGGGATTTACATGTGATAAATGTAAGTAATTAGTTAGGCTGACGGAGAAGGTTAATGAGTTAGAGACATGCATCCGAATGCTAGTGGAGGTCAATGAGAAAGTGAAGCTAGTAGATACTGTTTCAGATGTGGGTAGAACAGCAAGCAACTCACACATTTCCGGATGTATAGACGCCTGCAGCAGGACATTTGGGTGACGTCTCAGTGGCATACTCGCTCAGCAAAGTGACACCACTCTCCAGTTCCTGTTAGGGTTTCCAATCAATTCTACTCACTCAGTGATGCACCCACTGATAATAATTTTGAAAGAGCCTTGGTCATAGGTGATTCCATTATAAGGAATGTGGAAATAGAGACTCCAGCCACCATTGTTAAATGCATTTCCGGGGCTCGATCGTCTGACATCAGATCAAATTTACAAGTGCTGGCTAAAGCAAAACGTAGATTTTCTAAAATTGTTATTCATGTTGGCACAAACGAAGTCCGGCTTCACCAGTCGGAGATCACTAAAGATAATGTTAGAGAGGTGTGTGAACTTGCAAATTATATGGCCCCCTCCCTGCTCATCATGGTGATGAGGTTTATAGTAGATTAGTGTCACGGAATTGTTGGATGTCTGATTGGTGAAATCTGGCTTAAAGCGAATGAATATATTAGTTTAAATGAATCTACTCCCCAAGTTTATTGTTATAAACATGAACCTTGTCTGAAGGGTCGAGGAGGAACTGCTGGTGTTTTTGGTGTTACTCAGAGTACAGGATATAAATGTAAGCCATTGTACTAAAATGCTTAATGTGAAACCATCAGATATAAATAAAAAATATCTGTTGCTCTTGCTTCAGTATATACTGTAGATCACCAGGGTCATTTCCTTGGTGAATTTGCAAATTTTCTTTCAGATCTTGTAGTTACTGTAGATGGAGATTTAATTGTTGATGACTTCAACATTCACGCTCATGCTCTCAAGACAGCAGCTTGGATAATGGGAAAAATACAAGTGGAAGAATACAAAATTAGAGGCATTTTGCGGTGTATGGAAGGAAAGTGTCTGTAGCATATTTTGGTAAACTCATAGAAAATAACCACAACAACCCTAGGGTTTTACTCAGTACTGTGGCTAAATTGATTAGAAGTAAAGCCTCGACTGAACTAGATAATCCGTCGCAGCACAATAGTATTGACTTAAAATAGAAATCATCAGAAATAAAATTGGAATTATGCAATCAACTGTCACTGCACCTCAGAAAATAGTGTCTCACAAATTTCCTCATGAGCAACTTCAATCCTTCGCAGTCATAGGTCATGAAGAGCTGAAACAAATGTATAAAAAAATCAAAAGCCAAATCATGTACAGTATGTTAGATCCAATATCAACCAAGCACTTAAAAGGAGTATTCCCTGTAATCTCAGAACCTCTTAATATCATCGAATTGTCGAAAATACAAGAAAATGTATAGTCATCCTATGTTAATTTCTACAAAGAAATGGTATATATGAACAATTTCAGTCAGGATTTAGGCCCCATCACAGTACAGAGACTGAGTTTCAAATGACTTGCTCTTATCATCTAATCGTGGTGGCATTTCTCTTCTACTGCTTTTAGATCTTGATGCTGCCTTCCACACAATAGTTCACAACATTCTCTTGAATAGGCGGGAGAATTTCAGTGCATCAGGAAAGTATTCACAGCGCTTCACTTGTTCCACATTTTGTTATGTTACAGCCTTATTCCAAAATGGAATAAATTCATTATTGTCCTCAAAATTCTACAAACAATACCCCATAATGACAACTTGAAAGTTTGTTTTAAATATTACCAAATTTATAAAAAAAAAAAAATGAAAAAAAAAAAATCACATGTACTTAAGTATTCACAGCCTTTTCTCAATACTTTGTTGAAGCACCTTTGGCACCAATTAAAGTCTTTTTGTGTATGATGCTAAATGCTTGGCGCACCTATTTTTGGGCAGATTCTCCCATTCTTCTTTGCAGGACCTCTCAAGCTCCATCAGGTTGAATGGGGAGCATCGGTGCACAGCCATTTTCAGATCTATCCAGAGATGTTCAATTGGGTTCAAGTCTGGGCTCTGGCTGGGCCACTCAAGGACATTCACAGAGTTGTCCCGTAGCCACTCCTTTGTTATTTTGGCTGTGTGCTTAGGGTCGTTGTCCTGTTGGAAGATGAACCTTCGCCCCAGTCTGAGGTCCAGAGCGCTCTGGAGCAGGTTTTCATCAAGGATTTCTCTGTACAATATTGCATTCATCTTTCCCTCGATCCTGACTAGTCTTACAGTACCTGCCGCTGAAAAACATCCCCACAGCATGATGCTGCCACCACCATGCTTCACTGTAGGGATAGTATTGGCCAGGTGATGAGCGGTGCCTGGTTTCCTCCAGACATGACGCTTGCCATTCAGACCAAAGAGTTCAATCTTTGTTTCATCAGACCAGAGAATTTTGTTTCTCATGGTCTGAGAGTCCTTCAGGTGCCTTTTGGCAAACTCCAGGCAGGGTGTCATGTACATTTTACTGAGGAGAGATGGTTGTTCTCCTGGAAGGTTCTCCTCTCTCCACAGAGAAACGCTGGAGCTCTGTCAGAGTGACCATTGGGTTCTTGGTTACCTCCCTGACTAAGGCCCTTCTCCCCCGATCGCTCAGTTTGGTCGGGCGGCCAGCTCTAGGAAGAGTCCTGGTGGTTCCAAACTTCTTCCATTTCTGGATGATGGAGACCACTGTGCTCATTGGGACCTTCAATGCTGCAGACATTTTTCTGTACCCTTCCCCAGATCTGTGCCTTGATACAATCCTGTTTCGAAGGTCTACAGACAATTCCTTGGACTTCATGGCTTGGTTTATGCTCTGACATGCACTGTTAACTGTGGGACCTTATATAGACAGGTGTGTGCCTTTCCAAATCATGTCCAATCAACTGAATTTACCACAGGTGGACTCCAATCAAGTTGTAGAAACATCTCAAGGACAATCAGTGGAAACAGGATGCACCTGAGCTCAATTTTGAGTGTTAGAGAGGTGTGTGAACTTGTCAGGAATCGTTGAATAAGTCTCCACTGTTATGCCGACAATACCCACCGAAATTTCACAATTCTCCAAATTAGCAGAGCATATCAATCAATTAAAAGATTGGATGGCCAGAAATGTCCTTCTACTCAATTCAGACAAAAGAGAGTTACTAATTATTCGACCAAAAACCTCTAAAAATAAGCTGCAAAATATAATTTGACTCTCGATGGATGTACTGTTATGTCGTCTTCTTCAGTAAAGAACATGGATGTTATATTTGATACCAATCTGTACTTTGAAAATCACATTTCCAATGTTATTAAAACAGCATTCTTCCACCTCAGAAATATTGCTAAGTTACGGCACATGCTCTCTGTTGCTGATGCCAAAAAAACCACAAGACTAGATTGCGAGATGCTAGACAGACATCACTTCAGTCTTTTACGATGAACTTCAGAGGATGAACTGATGCCAACTCCAACTGTAAAACATCAGTTCAACATCAGTTCATGCCACTACCTGAAACTTGGACCGATTGAACTTCAACGCACCTCATTGATCTCTTCCTGCATCACCTTTGTCTATTGATGGAATACATTTTTAAATGGAATACATAGACTATCAATTAATTGCCAACAAAAGCCTTCAACAGCCAACTAACAAGAACAATGCATGTATGTGAACTTCTGCAGTTAATCCAGGATGGACCTCAAAGACATTGGTCATTAATCTTACAGTTCATACAAAATCTTTGTTTAAACACTGGCCCTTAACACTTACTTAGTTTACTAATTTTATACCATGACTTGCATTGCACACAAATAGCTAATATTCATGCTGTTTAGCCACAGTTTGCCTGGTTTCTCCCAAGGTTATTTTTCTCCATTAACCAACATCTAATGGAGTTTTGTGTTCCTTATCCTGTTGCTTTGGCACGCAACTGTCTGCCCACACCTGCGTCAGCAGCGCACGTACACGGTTCAGTGCATGGCGTGATTGAATAGGGACCCTTAGTGTCCCTTCACTCGACACAACTTCAAAGTGAGTGACAGATGGAGAACATCTAGGTTACTGTTATCCCTGATGGAGGGAATGAGATGTTGTGTCCCCCCAGCAACGACGCTGAACCGAGCCTCTGTAACGGCCAAACCTTGTTCACGGCTCCTCAGTGCAAAACCTGAATGGACGATTCCCTCCCTTTATACCCGTATGTCCGGGGGAGGGACAAGCAAATTATGGCTGCCAAATTCTCATTGGCCTTTTCTCAAGCTCAGAGGTAACCGAGGCCTTCAAGAAAGTCCTCTAGTGTCGCTTCACTCGACACAACGTCTCGTTCACTCCATCAGGGAACGGAGGTTACAACAGTAACGGAATACGGGACCGGGTGTGTAGGATCATGACCCGGACCCGCCCTCCGCCCTGCCACACTGCCAAAGTGTGATTTTCTGTAAAGCTGCTTTAAAATGATGTGTGTTACAAAAAGCACTATACAAATAAAAATTACTTGAAATTGCTTGTTTTGAATTAGCAATGACATACCAGACGTTTAATATTTTATATAGACCATGTTTCCCACTTACAAGCTTTGCTCCTTTATTTTATTATAGGGTGTTCTGTGCCTCCTGTGGGTAAATCAACCATTCACTTTCAGCCCTTGTTTCTCTGTCTGGCCATCCGTCTGTCTCTCTCCTTCTATGTCTGTCTGTCTGTGATTCTTTTTCTATTCTTTACCCATTGATTTTTCTTTCCTCAGAGGAGAAAGCAGTCTAAGAGCGGCAATGTTTCCAAAAGCAGGCTAAATGGAAACAGAAATGTGTTGTTGCTCTACAATTATTCTGTTTATAAGATCTTTTTTCACTAAAGAGGCAAAACATAGATGGATATTGTTTTTTTCCAAATGCACTTTTTGTCCACGTTTGATAAAACTGGTCCGTGTTACTCAATATTATCAGTTAACAGAGAAAGAATCAATATAGTTTGGTTATTTTTTTTTTAATTTTAGAAATGTGCTTTTCTCAGATCCCAGCAATTCTTTAGCAGTTACATACTTCTATAAAATGATATTGATTTGGCTGTGCCTTATCTCCATTGGTCCCCTGGGATCCATATTATTAGTTTTATTGTACTGTACCCATTAATTCCACATTACAACCCCAGAGGAGAATTTTATTTCTTAAAGGTTGCTTGTTCAAAGCATTCAGGACACATAATGGAGCTCTGCTTTGTGTTTAATTTTAAAGTACCAACTTTGTCTAAGAGGTTTCTACTAAAGTTCCAAAGTAGAAATACAAAAAGAAACAAATGAGACAATTGTTGATGTATTGCAAGGGCATAGAGCTATAAAAATAATGTGCATAGTGTCACTCAGAAAATTGGTCTTGAAAGAGTTCGATTTTGAATTTGATGAGATATGAGTTCATATAGAAATCTTTTGATTGCAGATTTATCTGACACTGCTCATATTTTCTCTGTTTCACTGGGAACAAAAATAAAACGTACATGTTTGTCTCCTTAAGGGTACAAATATGTTCCCAAAGCATTGGTACCACCACTACACATGGTTATAAAAACTCACCAGAAGCCCTGGCAAACACCAAAACAATCTGATCAGTTTTATACATTTCCAATTATACCAATTATTTAGTGATGCTTCAAACCAGAAGAAGAAATCTATATTGTATAGAACTTCTGTCAGACCATGAATCCAAATTCTCCTGGCTCTCACAGTCGAATTGTGCTGACTTCTGAAAGATGATGCAAAAAAGATAGCTGCTAATGGATCTTTAGTGTTAAAGGTTGACAAATTCATGGGTGCCGGAGTGATCACGATGTGAAAAAGTAAGAAAAAGAGACAAAACAGAGAGTAAAGGTGGGCAGAGAGGACCAAACATAGACACTAATAGAAAATAGTGAGGCGAGAGAGTGACTTATAGTCCAGACAATGGCTCCAGTCATGCACCTAATTTAAGGTCGTTCTGTACTCTGTCTGATTAACTATTTACCAGACCATCCGTCATGAACTCTATTCAGCTACTCACAGAGACTTATCCTATACAGATTAAATGATAAATGTTTCATTACTATGGGCATGTTGGGCTAAAAATGGTTGCTAGCTGTAGTGTTCATATTCAGGTACTAAATTGAGAAAAAAAGAGGTTGCATAACCATGAATTAATTGCCAAAGAACAGAACCCAGCTACCGCAGCTTGAAAGAGGAGAACAAGGGCACTTCTTAGTTTAATGCTTATCATGTTTGCATTGAAAAGGAGAAAGTGGAGGTTGTCTGGAGCTAATCCTCAGAGGGACACTTTACTGCTTGTCCACTTCTAGTCAATTACGTTGTGAGTTCCAAAGCACTGTGTTTGGTGCAATTAGATACTGTTACCAGGCAGTAACTTAAATGCATTTGCATACAAACATTTGTGTGGAATTTAATGCAGGCAAGTTTATGATCAGATGTTCAGCCTGTAAGGAGCTCATGGGCACTAATCGGACCCTGATTAACAGTAGCATTTGAACATCAATCAAGAGAATGTTAATTCCACTCTCTGTTGTCTAATATGGAATCATAACCCATAATTTTGGAACTTTAAAGGAATTTCCGGACCGAGGTTCAATTTAAGCTCAATCAACATAATTTGTAGCATAATGCTGACAAAACATTATTTACTAAGTAAAGTATTATGAATTTTTATAAGACTTTTTAGACTAATTTATATATATATATATATATATATATATATATATATATATATATATATATATATATATATATATATATATAAATAACTCTTTGGCTGAACTTAATATAATCGTGGACAGTAGTTCCACGTGTTTGAAATTATATGTTTTTTCATTTATAATTTCTATGTAATCTTAACTCAAATACTTAATTTGGATTGAACCTAATTCAATTGGGTAAACCCAATAAAACTAAACATTTCAAAGTAACTCAAATGAATCGGTTTTATTTCTTTATGTACTAGCTATTGACAGAATGTAGCATGCTAAATACAAGGGCTGTCAATCGATTACAATTTTTAATCAAGTTAATTAAATGGTATGCCATAAACATTTTCTTTTTACTCTGATGTATGGAAGTTATTTTATGTTTGTGAATGAAAATGGTTACAATTTCCTTGGCAGTATGAGTGCAATGTGTGATGTCAAACCTTGGAGGCTTCTCTTACCCTAAAATCCTTTTTTTTTTCTCCAGTTTTATACACAATTGTACACCGGGAAAATGCCCAGTATGCCAGATTACCAGTACAGCCCTGCTAACAAGTATCCCTCTTTATCTTAATCTTGCACAAAAACACACAAAATAACACTTAATTTAAACATTTACTTTCCCTGTCGAGTCCCATGCAAAGAATGCTGGAAATTAGGAATCCCCTGCCCATTTTCAGTTAACCAAACAAAAAATATTCATGTTGTTCCAAACACAAATGTATTAAAGTAAACATTTTCAACGAAACTCAGTTAATTTAAGTTCACTTGGATACAAGTGAGGATTCGCTAAACCTAACAATAGTGAAAGTTAATATTATTGAACATATTGGACATTGGACTTACAATGGAAGTGGCCAGTCCAAAAACATTAAAATACACGCTATTTCAAATGTATAACCACAAGATTTAATTTTAAGAATTTTAGTGTTATAAATTCACTTATCTCTGTAGATTTATATCCAATATAACAACCATGTTGTCATGATGACATAACGCTTTGCAAAGATTCACTTTTTCAATTTAAGTATTGAAATCAATGCATGTTTTGTTCAATGCTTGATCTCAAAGCATTTTAGATGTCAAAAGCTGCCACATGTACTGTAAGCACTGTAGCAACCAGTAACACCATTTCATACCTCCTCGAAGCATGACTGCTAGGCTTATTTTGCTAAGCAGATTTTATAATGTTCTCATACACAAGACAAACAACCCATGTAGCCTACTGAGTGCAAACTCACTAAAGTACATCTTTAAACGGTCACTCAGTTAATGCAGTGTGGTTACTCAGTTGAACACACAGCTTGTCTGATGCATGTGAGATTATTGCTTTGGATTCAGTTCATTCAGAGAGAGGATTTGATAAGGTTTACTTGAGTTTGCCTGTTCATACATCATGTCCTTATCTCTCAACATGTCTACTGTCTGCCTTAATTTTCCCACTAGATGCAACAGCAAGTATTTATTATGTTTTAAAGCAGAATTGAATACACCAATGGTGCTTAAAACAGTATCAGCTGCAATGTGTTTCCTCCATCCTAGAATCATATAATTACATAATGTGTCAAGGACAAACCCACAGGAAAATTGTATTGCTCAAAGGTTTCACTATAATCCATACTGAGTATGGATTATAGATTAAATATGGAATTTGTTTTAGATGTTTCTCTTAAAATTCATAAGGTGGCATAAAAATATAAACAAATTGGACAATTGTCAGCATATACTCTAGTATGGGTATTAATCATTCAAATGAATGTTAACGACACAGGTAAGATAAATGTTTCAAAATAATATTTCAATCTTTACTGCGTGATAGAACTATATTTTTTATTTATACATTTAGTTGTTGTTGTTTTGGATTAATATATACAATCCATTTGTTCCTTATTATCAAATCAGGGATTCTCAAATTGTTTTACGTCAGGATCAACATTTTACATAGGACATTAAGTAGCAATTCAACAAAATACAAAGAATTATTAACAAACAACAAAATAACAAAATAAAAACAAGTAACATATTTAATATATAAAATTTATATATTTATAACATTTCATAATATATTAACATTTAGTAATATTACCATGAACTGGATAGGCTCAACACAAAATTGCATTGACATAGACTGAATAGTACATTTTTGTATTTTCTTTTACCTTGCGTCGTTTTTTTATTTTTTTTTATGTCAGGCAACCTGTCCAATTTGGCATCTTCCTAATTTGGCTAAGTGACATGAATTTGCATCAAAATTCCACAGAGATGGATGCACTGCTTTTAACGTTTAACACAATTTTTCTCCTCTATTTTAAAAAGATGATAAGCCTTTTAAATTAGCTATCCTATCACAAAAAAAAAAAAAAATGGCTGAAATTGATTCAATCATGAACAGTGGTTCCACATATTTGAAATTAGTTTTCTTAAGTTAAAATGAACATGTAATTAGTGGTGGCGTAGTGGCCTAAAGCACATAACTCTTAATCAGAAGGTTGCTGGTTCGATTCCCACTGCCACCACCATTGTGTCCTTGAGCAAGGCACTTAACACTTAACTAACTTATTACAGGGACATAATTGTCCCTGTAATAAGTGCACTGTAAGTCGCTTTGGATATAAGCGTCTGCCAAATGCATACATTTAAATGTAAATGTAATTTCATCATGAATACTTCAAGTAGAGGAAACCTAAATTAATCAAGTAAACCCAACAAAATGTAACATGTCAGTATAACTGAAACTCATTTAATTATATGCTAGCTAGTGAAAGGGAATGGTAGCATGCTAAATACATGCCGGTGGAAATCACTACTGAATGTAAGCTCAGCGTAGTTCTTGCAGGAAGACCAGCAGCTGTACATCATCGCACCATTAGTTAGGTAATTCCCAGCCAAACAAAAGTAAGCAGTTGCTTTAAAAGTCTGCTCACAATCTATCACAATGCTGTTTCAGTGTGCTAACACGGCAACCTCCACCACCCCACCACCACCAGTTGAGTCCCGTCCTGCACGGGGGTAGGCTCCTCGCCCCTGCCTCCTATCTCCTACCGGATATAACGGTTCTGAATACAACTTCTTCGGACCGCCAGATGGGGCCTACGCCAAAGAGAGACTTTCTGTTTTATACTCATCAAATAAATGTCATCCTAAATTTCACTCAAGTCTGCAAGTCTTCCTGATAGAAGACCAATTATATATATATATATATATATATATATATATATATATATATATATATATATATATATATATATATTAATTAATTTAAAAAAACAATTATAATAAGAGCATAGGAGGATTGAGTAAAACTGAAGATGTTGAAAGTTCATTCTTTTGAGTGTAACAATGCATGATTATATGGTTCGGTTTTTTTTTCTTTCTTTTTTCTGCTGACTTTGACAAGACCTGTGACCAACCAGTTGAGAACCACTGATCTAAATCCTCATCAATGAGTCATTAATTGCTTCCTTGCTTCAGGGTGGGGTTTCCTTTCTCTCCAAGCCTTATTTTGAATGGTGGACAGTGCAGCCATCTCACCATTTGACACTGTTGAGCAAACCAGGATTATACTTACAACAGTGATAATTAGAACTGATCTCTGTGATAATGGCTTGCTTTGTATTGTTGTCAACACAAGAGCTCAAGAGGCCGATTTGTTTCTTGTTTACATAGTTAATTTAATGATTTAATCGTGCAAGACTCTTGTTTTGATGATACCTGTTTTTTTTAATACTTTGATACAACATACTTTTTTTTTTTTTTTTTTATTCTATATTTAGACATTTAAATGCAATATTTAGCAGCCAGTTGGATGTTATCTGTCGATCTAAAGACTATCTGGTAGAAATAGGAAAATATCTGTGACCTTGATAGTTTTCTCACTCCAAAATACACAAGAGAAGCTTCCTGCTGCTTTCTTGGCAGGAGCCATTTTGTGTTGCCTTGTAAACTGCTTTGAAATCAACTGTTTCCTGGTAATTTCTCAAAAACGTCTGCAACAATTGATCTTAAAGGTGATGTGTGCAATGTGTTGATGTTAAAATTAATTCGCAGTGACATTAGAAGTAAGCCCTCCGTATAGATCAGTTTCCACAAAAAGTGTAAATACCGCCGACTAGCACCCCTGGAGTCGCAAGTACGAATCCAGGATGTGCCGAGTGACTCCAGCCATGTCTCCTAACCAACCAAATTGGCCCGGTTGCTTGGGATGGTAGAGTCACATGGGGTAACCTCCTCGTGGTCGCTATAATATGTTTCTCGCTCTCAGTGGGGCACGTGGTGAGTTGTGCATAGATGCGTCCTCCGCCATCCGGATTGAGGCGAGTCAATACGCCTCCATGAGGCCTTGGAGCACATTGGTAATTAAATATATACTGAAAGGACAACATTCATCAAACAGATTTTTGCAAGTAATTTTCTTTAGTTTGAAAGCTCTTATAAATGTAACATTTTAATTTATTTTAATTAATATATCACATATAATAACAGATATGTTAGAAAATACATTGAAAAACTTGTGAAATGCCAATCAGACATCTAATATTGCCTCCAATAGTGCGCCCATTATTGAATGCATTAAAAATAAACTGAAACAAAGTCCCTCCATAATATTAGAAATGCAGTAACTGGACCACAACTAGCATGATTCACTCTATATGAACCCATGTGAGTTCATTTCAGCTGATACTCTCTTTTGCACCTGCATGAAACAGATGAAGTCCTGTAACAGAGAGTTCTCTCAGCAGAATGAGCCCTCCCTCTCTAACAGAGCCCTCTCTGTGAGTCAGTACTCTCTGCCATGTATTCTGATTATCCTCATCATTTGGTTGGTAATATGAGACAGGAGTGGCAATGACTTGTTTGCTGTCTGTGTAAATAACGGATGATTCTGAAGAGGATCTTGTTGAGAGTGACATGATGGAGGGTTACACGAAGAAGCCTTCAACAAGAAGCTCGCCATAAGATATTAGCGTCAGCCATTTCTCCCATGTTGTTCTGTGCTGGAAAGCTGCAGTGAAGTTTACAGGATGTTTCCAGCATTTTAAACATGTTTTTTGAACCGACTGGCAATAATATCAAATTCAAGTTGAAATTATGATGAAACATCACTGATTTATTTATGCATTTCATTTCATTTTCTTTAGAGGACACAAGTGTGAACACACTTTCTAGAACAGTATTTAAGGTTGGCAGAAAAGCATGTGCAAATCATGGTTTCATTTTGGTTTAAAGGAATCACAGGTGTTTTTATGTTTACATATCACAGTTCATATTGCAATTTTTGCAGAATAATCACAATTAGATTTTTTGGTCCAAATCGTTCAGCCCTAGTGCTAACCATACCTACTAACTACAATGTCATCTAAAACTAGATTTGCATTTCCTGGAGTAAATACCAGTGAATAATAATGTTGAAAATGTTAGGAAAATTATAGTTGGATAGTATGTCAAAACAACCAGAGGTCCCCGGCTCAAACAATTTTTACTGGTGAAAGAAATATATATATGATGACAAAATCCAAAATATTAAAATCCATGAATCAATATTTACTGAGTAATCCATTATTTTGTTCAGAGAGGTCAAAATGACAATTGATCGTCTATGATTTTGGAGCAAAACTATGGGTACAAAAATTAACCTTAGAAAGATGGCAGTGTAATTATTTTTAAACAGAGAAATGTACATATATTTCTAAGATCAGCTGACTTCAGTGCCCCTTGTTGCATTATATGGTTTTGGTGTCCAAAACAAAATATATCATAATGTCCTTTCAGAACAAACTTTCCTTTTTGTACCTTAATTTTTAAGGCCTTATATGATTAATTGCCAGAGATATGGGGCTCTCAATGTGGCTCCATGCTAAAATGTTAAATTACATAAATATATTACATTTTACACTTTATAAATAGTCGAAAACCAAATGTGGGTTGTTCAACAAAACAGATGTATGAAGTACAAATAATATTGAAACTAGAAGTGTACCTTTATTTATTCACACAAGAACCATAATGTAAAAATCTCGATTTTTGAGGGTCCATTTAACACAATACCTATATCTTTTTTAGATTACAGAAATGTACATCTGCAAACCTCTGGAATGCATTATTCCCAAAGGTGGCCAAACAGTACTGCAATTGTACTGATTTTATTATTATAATTTTGCTCTAAAAGTGTCAAGGTGTCTTAGACTGACAACTGTAGAGATCCAAAACTTGTTAGGATGGTCCCAATATAGTATTTTGCAACCTTTTCATACGTGATGAAATTATACAGATTATTATATAGTCAGCCATTACATGAAAGGGGCAAAAATGAGACAGACAAAGAGACCAAGATAAATCTTTTCCAGTAGGCTGTCACCAGTCAACAATTTCCTTACAGTTTTAATTACAAGATCCAAATTACAACATTTATCAGCCAAATATCAATACATCCTAAAACACCTACTAATGGCTCTCTTTACCAAAGTAAAACCATTTATGATATTAATCTACCCTTGTTTCTCACCCTTAAAACTCTCAATTTCTGTATGATGGAATATTTAATGTATTTTCAGCTCAATCAGCTTAGCTTTGTGAGGTGGGAGGGGCTAAAGATATCCAGTGGGTCTTAACACAGTGAGAAGTATCCATCCATCTGGCATGCTAAACAACATTGCAACTCTGCATCCATTAACCTGAGATAGCAAAGCACGAGGAAATGCACAGGATGGCCATGTGTGAGACATTGCATAGCCTTATTTACTTGCAATAATTTAGTACCCTTTTCATTGTTACAAAAAATCTAAAATGCATTGTGTTTGTTGGTCGAGAGTTGTGCACTGAGCTGCTTCCAGCCTTAGAGAAAGCCTTACGGATTCAGTCAATGCTTTATACCACCTCTCAAAGACTTTTGTGTGCCGTGTTCTTGTGATGTGATCTTTAGTTAGATCGGTTAACTAACGAAAAGGTGCAAGCAACAGAACCATTCTCGAGTCTGTTACTCAAGTCTTCACTGTTAATTCCTAATTAGACAAGGGATAATGCAGAAATGATGTTGTTAATATACTTCTACGGTGCCCTAATAAAGCTTTGCTGTCCTCTTTGGGTTGAAAACAGCAAAGCAGGAAGCTGCACTCAGCTTTCAGTGTCTGCGTCTCAATCATTTCAGCACCATGGACAGCGCCTTTTCTTGAATGACCGCCTTAAATACAATGAAGACAACATTTTAGACTTTGGTTTCCACTCTATCTGATTAAACTTAATAGAACAAAGTCAGCCAGTAAGTGTGTGTGCTGACATCCGATTGCTGTGAATTATGGAATAGGGGAAAAGGGGAACTTCTAATGGCTCTCGTTTCCTGTCGGAAACTACTAACCAATCAACACCATGCACAACCCACCCTGGATCAACCATTGCAGTTGCCCTTTATGTCTTCATCATTAAGGCTGAAGAGAGCCCAAGGTCGCGCATCCCTTCAAAAGCGCGCACTGATAAGTTGGGAAACATACAGTAGTAGCCTAAAATCGGACAGGATAGAGCAGAATTCCCGTAGACTTCCTCTCGCGTCGTGCCAAGCCAAAGCAAACACTGATGAGTTCTCACCCAAACACCAAAACAGCCTGATCCAATTGACTGTTTTCAGTGGGACGTTGAGTCACTCATTTACACCGCTGGCGACGCGACAAACTAGAACGCATGAAAAACAACGAAGCATCGCACTTGCGGTGTATAGACAACTTGGTTGATAATAACGGCAGCTTTTGAGTTTTACTGCGTCACATTGTGTAACTCGCAGTGTAAATGCGCTGTAGGGGCCGTTCAGAACGCATGCGTTTGTGCGCTAAAAAAAAAACTAGACGAAGCGCAATGATTAGAACAGAACGCGAGTGTCCTGACACCCTGTATACACCGGGCGCGTCCGGACGCGCCGCAACCGACGCTTCCAGTTCATCACTAATTACAATGGGGTTCTATTGCATTTTACGTGACGCGCCGCCCGCATTCAGTGTAGACAGAGACGCACGTTTTTAACAGTTTTTTTTTACTTGAAACGGCGTCAAAACGCGGCGCTCCTTCACGAGACGCGGCACAACGGTCAATGACGACCGTCTAGCCAATGTATTCATCAATTAAACTACTTAAGTCGTTCAATTTAAAATGAAAACATAAATTAATAAAGTAAATGTAACTTTTTACATTATTCTTGAGACTTACCTTCAACAATGAAAGTCTTCATGTTTTACGAATAAATCCAGCAATAAGTAATTCCAGAAAGAGTTTGGATTCTCGTTAGATTGAAGAAGACTGTGTTTTCCTCTTCGATGTAAATAAATAAACAATTTTTGCAAACCTCACGGAAGGTGAACCATCATTCCGGTCGGTCGAACTTTACCCGACGGTCGCTGAATAAGAGGCGAGGGACGGAGAACAAAGTCTCCCGTTGATTCCTCCCTTAGTCATTTGAGTACAAAAATCGCAGTAACATTCAAACTCAATGATCAGCTTTAGTTTGCCGAGACAGACACCAGAGCAGCGCGTGAACCACAAACAAGCCCGAAGGTTTGCCGAGAACTGGACAAAGTCAGGGAAAACTATATTGTCGGGATGAATCCAAATAGGCTAAATGACACATCCAGCCATTCCCGGTTGAAGGAGAAAGTATTCCACCGATAAGTGTGTCCGTGCAGCCGCGCGGGATAAACGGAAAGAGGCAGTGATGACGCGCGCGTGCAGTCGGATGGATGGAGAGAGAGAGAGAGAGAGAGAGAGAGAGAGAGAGAGAGAGAGAGAGAGAGAGAGAGAGAGAGAGAGAGAGAGAGAGAGAGAGAGGAGGGCGGGTATGCTGGGTTGGCAAAGAGAGAGAAATAGATTGTGTTGTTTGTTTTTATCTAATCACTATAAACGTTGTTTTTATTTGTGTAGCCTATTTTGTATAACTTATTTATTGTTTTCGTTATTGTGGGTATTGTTATTATAATTTCATAAAAGGCATTCTTTAAATTAACTGTGAGATCACAATGCTTAGGCAATACTGGACTGCAAACGCTTAAGTTAATTAAAACGAGAGAGAGAGAGAGAGAGAAAGAGACAGAGAGAGAGAGAGAGAGAGAGAGAGAGAGAGAGAGAGAGAGAGAGAGAGAGAGAGATGAATGTTTTATAGTGCAGGAACAGGAATAGAGCGCTAATGAATCTTTTATAGATTCCAGACGCTTTGAAGTGTAGAGAATCCATTTGTAAAACACTAACGCATGCTTGCACATACTGTATATACACATAGAATTATGACCATAATGACTTGAGTACATGAGCACTTTTTAAATTTTCCTTTGCCCTGCAAAGGCAATTATCTTCACCTAAACATCTTTGACCTTCCGGTCTATACAATAATAGCTTTAAAGACCGATAAAACTAATACTTAAAACATAAATGGTTATTTAGTGGACAAATGTATGCAATATGATAATTTGCTCTGTAGAACAAACCAGAAAAATTACATTTAGTTTTGATGACTTTTAGAGCCTCTCATGTGTTGATCATACAAATTGGTAGATTTATCATCACGACACAGACAAGTGATTTTAATTATGAATTGATTCCCAAGGACCCCATTGCTAGAAATTACAACAGTGTAAAAAATTAAAAAAATAAAATAAAACTTTGCAAAAGACTCCTACATAAATCCACAGGATGATCAATCCACTTCCATTGTTTATATAGGAATGAAAGAAGATAAAAAAATTCACAATACTAAGATGTGACGAATTCGTACTAAGCCGTACGATTTATAAATCAACCAATCACATACGCTTCATGAACACTCATTCGAAATCCCAAAGTGACGCTTTCTTCCATATTACACATCAGGACTTCTAACATTAATATCATGTTTAACGCTGGTTAAGGCAAGGTATCAGGTTAGGTTTAGGGATGGTTTAGTTTGGATTAGGGGTTAAAGTTACAAAAACACAGTATTAGTTATATACACAGAACAAACACAACATTGGGAACTACAACGACAAAAGGAAAACATTTCTTGTTGGTGGATGTATAAAGGGGCGGTCACACTACACTTCGCGCACCATTCACTCTCATTCAAAAGCATCAGAACGTGGGAGACCGGAAACGCAAGCTCATGCGAAGAACTTTTGCACAATGCTGCGGCAAAATTCAAGCTTGGTTGATCTCTGAACTGTGAACCTGGATGAGGAGAGCGTGGTTAATTGAAGATCGAAATGTCACACACTGACCTCTTGACTCAATTCAAAGTATATATAAAACCTGCATGTTTTTAGTTTTGCTGGAAAGTGAGTGAAAATTATGTTATTTATTACTTGGAAAGTGTTCTTTACTAAATCCAGAAGCCCTCCTGCATGACATCATATACTGGTCTATTGCGTTTTCCAAAAAAATATCATATAGACTCCAGATGCTAATATTATTTATTATTTGTGATGTATTTATCTTACACCAAAAGTCCTCCCGTATGACATCACATCCTGCTCCGTTGCCAAAAAATTGCTGTGCTCAAATGCCAAAGTGTGACTGCCCCTTTGAAGGGCTTTTGAAAATTTGCATGCCAAAAAAACACCCTTTAAGGGGCGGTCACACTATAGGCTTTTGTGCACACCAATTTTCTTCGTACAGCATTATGGACCAGGATATGACAAATGCATAACAAAAAACAAATATCATTATATTAAAATGTTTTAAATATATTGTGTAGTCACTTTCCTGCAACAATAAATCATGCAGCTTTAAAATATGTATTCTTGGTATTGAGCCAAGAGGTCAGTGTGTGACGTTTCCATTTCTATTGGTCACGCATCCTCGCACGAATTCATGTTTCAGAGTTCACCATGCTTGAACTTTGGTTCGCAGCGTTGTAAGAAATTTCTTCTCATGAGCTTGAATTTCAGGTCTGCTGTATTCAGATGCGTTTGAATGAGAATGAATAAAGAGTATAGTGGGACCATTCCTAACTCATTCTATTTCGTATGAATGAACTACATTTGAACATTGCTTTCAATTGACAGGTGTTTAAAACTTGCATGCATTCATTTATTTGCAATGGTAGACTGTGGAACTAATTTTGAGCCTGTGGATACCAACAACATTGTACACTGACAAACCAGTGCAACCACAGATCATGCATGCCAAATGTAAACTTCAACAGAGCATAAAATTTGCATGGTAATTCATTAAAAAAAAAATTTGTTTTTTTTTTTTTACAGAAGATGCCCACCAGTGACCACAGCAGATGGAAAGGAGTTCTGGATGCAGATTCTCTCTCACTGTGTGTTATGTCATGTAGCGGTTAGTCTATATATAGATTGCTGTAGCAGGCACGATGTGACATCAACATTAGTGCAAATGGGAACCTGCTGTTTATTGACACTGATTTGAGAACAATGCCTTTTTTAAACTTTAAATAAAAGGAAAATAAATAAATAAAATACATATCTGTGTTAAAATGTATTATTTGCCACTTAAAGGAATAGTTCACCCAAAAATGTAAATTATCCTATCATTTACTCACCCTCATGCCATCCCAGAGGGTTGATTTTCTTTCATCTGCTGAACACAAATTAAGATTTTTTTACAGAATATCTCAGCTCTGTAGGTCCATACAATGCAAGTGAATGGTGACCAACATTTTGAAGCTCTAGAAAGCACATTAAGGCGTCATAAAACGAACCCATAAAACTCCAGTGTTTTAAACAATGTCTTCTGAATCAATCCAAGCGGTGTTAGGTGAGAACCAACCAAAGTATAAAACCTTTTCCATTATAAATCTTGTCATTTGCAGTGATCATGATTTGAAGTTTGATTACACTTCTTGTAGCACCATCTAGCACTCTGTGCATGCCTCAAACACTAGGAAGTGTAACTGTGCTTGATATCTTGATTGTGCTTAAAGACTGCAAAGGCAAGATGTACAGTGATAAAGAAGTTACATTTTGGTTCATTTGCTTCAGAAGACATGGATTAAACCACTGGAGTCGTATGGATTACTTTTATGCTGCATTTATGTGCTTTTTGGAGCTTCAACATTTTGGCCACCATTCACTTGCATTTTATGGACGTACAGAGCTGAGATATCCTTTCAAAATCTTTGTTTGTGTTCAGCCGAAGAAAGACAGTCATACACATCTGGGATAGCATAAGAATTCGAATTTTGGGGTGAACTATTCCTTTAAGAAATAAGGTTTTGAGGAATAGTTTTGACTCAAAACTAAGATTGAGCCCTTGTGACAACTAGTCCCTCCACACACACACAGGAGAGAGAGAGAGAGAGAGAGAGAGAGAGTTATTTAATTCTCACACTAGCAAAATGAACTTAGAAATGAGCATCAAATATGCACTGCATGCTAAACGACTTGAGATTCTTAAATATTGTTTTAAACGCAAGCATAAATTATTTACAATGGCCACAATTTCAAACTAATCCCTTCTAAACGTCTTATAGAGTTGACCTGATGGAGCAGTATTAAGAGGACACACACAGCTTTCATGCTGGGAGTCGTTTAACCATTTCTGTCTCCCACATCCATAGCTTTCCGCAGGCTATTAGTTTTTATGTCAAATCACATATCACAATGTATTAGCTAGGGCTCTGCCTGGCAGTTGACATGTGAAAGATTCAGGGTGGATCCATATGTGCTCTGTTAATCATACATTTATAGTAAATCTAAAGCTGCCTTCCAAATGCAAATTCTTCAAAAGCTTATTTTATACAAACATCCAGCTTTTCCAATTTTGATGGTTTCCTTTCCATAGCCTATCAATTCAAAAGCAGACTATTGTTAAACACTACAAATAAACATAACTTAACATGATGTAAGCCAACCAATAAGAGGTAATAAAAATTATTAATATATTATACATGTATGTATAATATATATATACATACTGTATAAATATCCACTTGATTGCTCATAACAAGAAATCATTTAGCAGACTTAAGAAAAATCAGACTGGAGGGAAGGATGGATGGACAGACTGACAGACAGATAGATAGATTTTGTTGTATTGATTCTTTTGTACTCAATGTTAGATTTTCAGAAAGCTGTCAATAGTTCCTCTATTCCTGACATGCTGACTCTGACATATTATAGATATTTCCGTCATCCCTTAAAAAGCTCTTACAATAATACATGCCCATGCAACAGGAAATGATGGATCAATTGTGAGCATTTTTGCAATAATTACACACTGTGTTCTCTGCTGAAATCCAGTTCATTTATTAAGCATTTACAAGCAATCAGACGAGATGATCCCTTCCCTCATAATTTGTCTACATGTCACAGATCTGCCAAGCAAAGTTTTACTGTCACTGCTTACAGTGGGATGTGACCTCTGCCCAGATATGCATTCTCCTGCATGGTGACAGTGCTACAGTTAAAAGCAAGTGACAGCTCATTCTCTTTAGTGGCCTAGAAAGACAATATCCATGATGGAACTGCCCCGTTTCGCTGTCTAAAACTCATTAACGCATTGGAATAAAGACAATGTAGACTTGTTCACATTAAGATGAAATTAGACCGCCTCTGTCTGTCTTTCTCTCTCTCTCTCTCCTCCTTTTAATTTAGTCTTTTAATTAGATTTTCTATTGCAGCAGTGTAAATTAGCTTACCTTGAGAAAAATGACCTGTCTCTGTCCACTGCATGTCTCAAAAGGCCCTTTAATATTGAATAAGTATCAGATAGATTGGACATTTTGTATTCAACACAAACTATATAGTTCAGATGTTAATGGTAAAAGCTCAATTTGTATTCTACATATGTTAAATAACAAACATGTTATGACCTAATAGGATGGATGGATGAATGGCTGCAAAATGGTCTCATAGAATCATGGTGCTATACCTACATTTTTGCAAAATGTTTTTTATGTGCCTAATTGTACGTATCATGGCAGTTTCCTTGTGAAATCAACACTAGAGGCACCAAAACAACAATCTATTTTATTCTCTTTCACACAAATCAACAATAAAATGTCAGATTATCAGTTCATAAACACTTATTTTTTCCCCGTTCCTCACACAATGCTATCTTATGACATCTAGGTGATCAATTTTAACATTTGCATTACATAACATACATTTACAAACTTGTGGTAGCTCAACTGATAGTGTGTTGCACTGGTGATGCAAAGGACTGAGGTATGAGTCCTGATTGGCAATCTCATTGACATCAGAGTTGTTGCTTTAGAAATTATTTTTTATGATACTATCGGTCAGGTTTAGGTTTAAGGGTAAAAAGATTGGTTTTGTTGATTTTAAACTCGACAGAGCATTCACAAAAAAGAAACCTCAATTGTTTGGAAGATAATTTAACTCACTTTTAGTGCCACACTGTGGACATTTCCCCCCGAAACTGCCATGATATGTGCATGTCACTGTCATGTTATTTTCATGAAATCAGGATAGATGGATGGATGGATGGATGGATGGATGGATGGATACTATAGGGCTTTCCAATTCAAACAGTAAACTCTTGTTCTATGCCAGGTTACAAAACTGTAAACTACTATCAGTATTTACTATTGATATTAAAATATTTTAATGTCCAATTTTACTGGAAGCATGTACAATTCTAGAATGGAGACTTAATTGGGAACATTGTTTAAAAAAAATCCAACAACAACAACAACATGCAAAACAATATAGAATAATATCAGTCATCATATTGGTTACTGACTATAATAAAAAAATACTTATAGCTTCTGATATTGGTCAAAAGCAGTGCATCCTTACTCTAAACGTTTTGCATGTCTAACAATATTTACACTTATTTTATTAATCATAAATCTGTATTATAATTTTTTTCCATTATTGTGAAAGACTTAGTACCCAAACAGTGCTGTCATGGCATTAAGCAAACTGTAATATTCATAGTATTAAAACACCATATTCTCAGAATTTTAAAGGTGCTGTCAGAATTTTTTTTTCCACATTTCCAAATTAATAGTAATTTTGAAAAGTGTTTATAATCCTTAACACTCAAATGAAATGAAGACTCCAGTCATATCAGTAACCTTACAAAAGCTGTTTTGTTCCACATTGAGTGGGTCCCTCATGGGGGATGCCGTGTTAGGATCACATGACCAGCCGGATACTACTTGCTTAATTTTAGTAACCGCCCTGCTATTGGACACTTTCACTAATGAAATAAATTAATCATGGCTGACTGTGATTAATGCATTTCTACCATTGCATTGTTAACTGAAAAATCTTGCGTTGGAATGATGCTACATCCATGCCCCTAGGTGTCAGTGTAAGTCCAAGATGGCATACTTAAAAATGACTGAGTGCACCTTTAAAGCTTGCATGAGTTCGTTTTAATTCTCTATACAACTTTCTATACAATGCCAAAGAAATCAAGGCAATAAATGTCTACCTCTTTTTAAAAATAACTAATTCAGATTGACTAGATTATTAGTGTAAATCTCCTGAATAAGCAAATGATCTTTATAATGGTAAAAAAATTAATAATACAAATAAAGGTCAAATTCCAGTCTGGGATTATTCTGACATCTCAGGGATGAATTAGAATAAAGAGCAAACGAGGACAGGAAAACAAGGACAGTCCCCTGCCCCTCCTTTCCTCTACTTTCCTTCTGATTTCTTTACTCATTCTTCCTCTGGCTCTGTTCAGAATGGAATACAAGGTTACTACTTACTGAAAACTGCAAAATATAACTTTATACTGCTTGCTATGTTTTCAAAATAGTAAGTAAATGGTAGTATTATGTAACTGAAAAATGTTTCATACAGCAGTGCATTACTTTGATGTCACACAATGGCGAATTCTCAGGCCAGCAAAGCCTTCTCTGCTGGCCTAACATGCCAAATAAATTAATATTTTCATTCTCAATCACTTTTTTGCTTATGCATTTTTAACTGCTTTCCACTCTTAATTAATCTACAAACAAATATAGAAAAACGATAAGTTTATCCAGTCAGAATTTATTCCTTGATGCTTACAAGTGAAGCGTGACAACTGTTTTACAAATCCCGTTCTGTCACGAATGTAAGGCAATGAAGGCAGACGAAGGTTGAGGATCCAAATGCAGCTTACTTTATTGTTCACAAAAACACAAAGGAAAACCCTCAGTGGGGAAATAAACATAGAGAACTCGGGCAGGGAACACAGACCAGGGTAACAGCATTCACAAACATTCAACGACAGACAAGGACTGAACCAAAAACCAGGATATAAATACAAAAACATGGGACAAAAGTGAAAACTAAGGAGTGCAAAAGTGACAAAAATGGCAAACAAAAGGGCAACAGTGAAACAAGACAAGGTATACATAACATCGACCCCCGGGGAGATATACAAAGTGATAAACATTCACTTTATTAATTTATATAGATTATTGAGTTAATATCCACATTACATGATACTAAATCTTGTTTAACAAACGCCTGCAGAAACAGGTGTATAAAACATTCTAATCTCTTTTGATAATCGTACACTTAAAAGCTAAAATGTTAGCGCTGCTGCATTGTTCATCAGTTGGGTTGCTAGGAGACATCTCTAATGAGAGTCAAACACCTGCTAAGCTAACGGGAGCATTGCGGTTCCTAATATCGGGGAATGGAATGCATTTATGGTCGGAGATATCTAGTAGGAATGTCCCACATCCAACTTGAATGGAACGCAGCATAACCGTGTACCCTGATGAAATGAAATTTATTGCAAGCAACATTTAAATTGCAAATATTATTATATATATTTTTCCAGGTATTATAGACCTCTTTGGTAGATTCATATGAACAATTATGTTTTTTGAATGTCTGTTCGGGAGACGTTCATTTCATAAAACAGTCATGCTGCAGTTAAAATTACATTTACATTTATGCATTTGGCAGAAGCTTTTATCTAAAGCGACTTACAGTGCACTTATTACAGGGACAATCCCCCCGGAGCAACTTGGATTAAGCGTCTTGCTCAAGGACACAATGGTGGTGGCTGTGGGGATCGAACCAGCGACCTTCTGATTACAAGTTATGTGCTTTAGTCCACTACGCCACCACCACACCAAAATTATGCTTGCTTGAGCATTCAGTGTTGTTTCAAGTTCTGGCTTCCGTCCGTGGACGTGTTTTTAAAATGTCAATTGGTATTACTAGTTAGCTGCGACATAATGTATGATGCCCAAAGGCATAGTGTGTCTTATTCATTGTGAAACTCTGTTTCCTTAATGGCATTAATCACACCGAAGGCCTAGACTTTTAATGCATGGCCCACCACTGTTGTCACATGATGTTGAATACCAGGAAGTTATTCCGGTCTCCAATATTCCTACCCATCAGAATAAACCCTGTTTCTTATAATAGAATTAGATTCATATAAATCAATCTTCACTATTCAGTTACCTATGTATTAGGCAAAAGGAAAGCAGTGCATCACATCTGTGACTCAGTAGCAATGAAAAGTGTGGAGATGGTGATGTGAATAAGACAAAGAGATGCTTATTAAATATTTGTCATATCTGAAACACTTTGTAATTGTAGCAGTTGGAAAATTATAGCCCTATACATCAGATCACAACAAAGAATAACAAAAATGATGGATACCACTTGCCATCTATAAATACAGAGCCAACAAATTAAATGTTCATTACAAACAAACTTTTCTTTGTGGACTGAAACAAGGATAATAAAGATAAGATGAATGAGATACATTGGCACTGACTGTATTCAATACTCTTTGGTCAATCCAAAAAATAAATAAAAATAGGATTAGCAATTAGCACTCATTTATTTAACTGTATGCCATTGCTTTGTTGTTAATGTATTGGTTTGTAACAGATTACAATAACTACAAAATATCCAGAGTCATATATTTATTAGTTTTGTCATGCTGAGAATGTGAGTTATTGAATATCCACAGTCTTTGACTATTTGCCTTTGACTGTATCTGGTTTGCTTTCACGATAACTTTCATGATTTTACATTGTTGTGTACATTTTAGAGGTGTTTTCTGCTGAGATTAAATTATTATGGATATTTGTGTCTGGCATCAAGTTCAGAGAACTTTGTTGGACTGAGATGAATGAATTTTCTGTCATGATGTATTTTCATCCATCATACATGTTTTCATATTATAAGTAGGCCTACTAAGGTGAAAGTTCTACCTGCCAATCAAACAAGATTTTAAACTTTGCCAGTTATGTGCAATAACTGAAAATGTAAAAAAGCACACACAAACATACATAATTTTCAGTGTACCTGATATCATCATAAACTGTCCTTAATGAGAAGCACACACATCTCTGAAGCTCAGTTAATACAGGTACTCCACTAAAACAACCTTACAGTTCTCCTCTACACATAATGTTTGCACTTAGATTAAATGCAAGTATTGTAATAAACTATGTGCTGCTTTTTTGCACTTTGTTTATGTTATTATACCTTTTTTATTATTATCATCATCATGTAATGATTGATGCATGCATTTATGAAATCAGAAACCCTCTTCTTGAAATCCGAACACAATTGGTGACAAAAGAGATACGTATTACCAAGTTAAAATGGCTATGGTGCCTGTTAATATGCACCTAAATGCATCTTAATACCAGGGAAGAAACAGGGCACACAGACACAGTGGGAGTGTGTGTGTGAGAGAGAATGAAGTCAAAACTGATGCACAAGCTTAAAATCTTTTTGTTTGCAAAAAATAACGGATAGAATTTGGAATTATCTGTCAGTGTTTCAAAAAATAGTAAATTACAGAAAATGTTTTGTTAACGCAACCTCTGACTGGGATATGCAATTGAATGTTTGTGCCCCACCAAAAATAATGAACCTGAGATGCGACTGCTACTACATGGTTGCCAGTTTGTCAATGGAATTACATTCCTTTTACAATATAAACCTCATTAGCTGAGTTTGCTCAACATTTGTTCCCACTACACAAGACATTCTGTGTTGCATTTAAAATGGATTTAAGCATTTTCATTTGTATCAGTGAGGACGAGCAACTTTTGGAAAATGCTTGAAAATGGATGTGTTTATGGAGAGTGTTTCAAAAATCAAAATGCCATTTTCAAATTTTTCTGGTTAATGTGGACATAGCCTCAGTTGACATCTCAGCAATGTCTCACAATGTGCTCAGATTTGACAACATACCAAAGTCTGATATCAAAAGTTTCAGATTTCAATATGAACTAAAGCATTTAATTATTAATTTCATATTTTGAGCACACTGTTAAACACAATATCCACATTCTTGGACTGTATGCTAAGTTTCAGATAAAATATTCTATATTTTCTGTGCATGATCACATTGAGAATCAATGGATGCATCCACAAACTGGAAAATGTTGCTTTCAGAGGCTTTATATGGAGTTAGGATGAAAATAAGTTGCATTTTGAACTGTTCCTGAGACCAGTGCACACAGACTAATTAGGGAGCAAGGGAGCATCATATACCTCTCTATGAAGCTACAGTAAGTGCATTTAGTCCAAACTTCCTATTTAAAGTTCAGTTTCAGGTTGCAGCTTATGTTTGTACCTTTTGAAAATGGTAATCAGAATTCAGAATATATATGGATAATATATTTTTAACGTTTGTAATGATTGGATGATGCTAGCCAATATTTTGAATCAGAATTATTTATGCAAATTTCTGATTTCAGAATTTCTCTGAATTACCAACAATCTTGGAAACATAAATAATTTAATTTAATTTAAAATTTCACAAATTAGTGTCACTGTCCACATATATATACATATATTTTTAGGAAAACTGTTTGGTCAAATTTTAGGGGCTACTAGTTAAATTTACTTTTATACATTTGGCAGACGCTTTTATCCAAAGCGACTTACAGTGCACTTATTACTGGGACAATCCCTTGCTCAAGGACACAATGGTGGTGGCTGTGGAAATCGAACCGGCAACCGTCTGCTTACCATTTCTGTGCTTTAGCCCACTACGCCACCACCATTCCTAGTTACAAATCAAAAAGGGGAATGGGAAATGCACACAGCAGTCACACATGTGTCTCAGGAGGTTAATATATTTGTCCATTACCTTTCCCATTTCAGGTGTTTCATGAATTGTTTTTTGCCTCATAATTATTTAACTTTTACATCCCTAGTGTTCACATGAAACCAACACTACTTGTTTAATGGCAGGTTCAAATGGACAGCTTACCCCTATAGTGTGACAAGATGCCCCACTATTGAGGAAAGTTGTCACATAAGGTCAACACATGTTAAAAAAAAAAAACATGTAAAAATGTTCAGTAGTTTTTTCTGCTGCCAAGACTTTAAAATGTGCGCCTATTCCGACATTAACATTCAAAAACAAACCTACAGTACCTTGAGAAATATTAACTGGAGAAATAAGTGAGGCAAGAGCTCTGGTCTCACCTACACATTGATTTTATAGCTCTATACATTTACTGTATGTCAACAATTGTCTCATTTGTGTCACTTCTATTTGTTCTATCTGATGCATTGTAAGGTAAAACATCTGAAACAAGTTGATACTTATAAAACATACCTGAAAACGTCATGGTTACTGTTGTTACCCGAGGGAGGGAACGAGACGTTGTGTCGAATGAAGTGACACAAGGGGTCTTCCTGGGATGCCAAACGTACCTCTGAACCTGAGAAAAGGCCAATGTCAAGTTGGCAAACAGAATTTGCATGCCCCGCCCCGGACATACGGGTATGAAGGGAAGTGGGGTAGCGAGTGCCAGTCAGGATTTTGCACTGAGGAGCCGAAAATAAGGTACGGTCTTTTACAGTGGTAGGTCTAGTGCTGTGGCAGGAGGGACACAATGTCTCGTTCCCTCCCTCGGGGAACAGAGGTTACAACAGTAACTATGATGTTCCCCTTCTGTCACTCACGCGACGTTGTGTCGAATTAAGTGACACAAGGGGTCACATATAAAAACGCCACGCACTGACTGTGTTACGTGAACTGTCGAGACAGGTGCAAGCAGGCTACTTCGTGCTAGAGGCAACTGTGTCAGCTGCACGTAGCCCTCCCCAATGCCCCCAAAGTGATGTTACATACAGACCTTAGGGTCCACCGACAGGGGGACCATACCACAGGAAATACATCACAGGGAGTTTTCCTGAAAAGGGAACTAAGCCCGTGGAGCCTGAAACTAGTACAGAGCACCTGTGACTCGCAGTGGGTCTGGATGTGAATTGTTCCGCTGAATTCGCAGGCCAGAAGGCTAGGGAAGAGAACATCCAGGGAGTGACTCTTTGTGGCTAACCTGGGATAGAAGGCGCACTGGATCAACTTGGTGAAGGGTGCTGTGTGCAAGCGGAACACCCGGTCAGTTGTGCCACGTTACCGAGTTCTACCGGCTCCGACCAGACAAAACACGGGACGAGACCAACTCAACCCTGAGATTGTAAAATCTGGCAAAGGTATTGAGTGTTGCCCAGCCTGCTGCTCTGCATATGTCTGCTAAGGAGGTGCCATCGGCCAGTGCCCACGAGGATGCCACACTTCTCATAGAGTGGAGTGATAAGCTAAAGAAATCGCATCAACGACCCAGTGAGCTAACCTCTGTTTGGAGACGGCGTTCTCTTTCCACCGTCCGCCGAAGCAGCTAAAGAGCTGCTCAGAACATTTAAAGCTCTGTGGATGGTCCAAATAAATACGCAAAGCACGGACACGGCAACGAAAGGGATGGATCTGCCTCCTCCCAGGGAAGCACTTGCAGGTTCACAACCTGGTCCCTGAAGGGGGTCGTAGGAACCTTGGACACGTAGCCTGGTCGCGGCCTCAGAAAAACATGAGAATGTGCCGGACCAAACTCCAGGCAGGTGTCGCTGACAGAGAACGCTTGCAGGTCCCAACCCTCTTGATGGAGGCTAACGTGATCAGGAGGTCCATCTTCAAGGAGAGGGCCTTGAGCTCAACTGAATCAAGCAGCTCGAAGGGGGGTCTCTGAAGGCCGAGAGGACCACAGAGAGATCCCAGGAGGGGAATAGGCTAGACCGGGGAGGGTTCCGTCTCCGAGTGCCTTTCAGGAACCTGATAATCAAGTCATGCATACCTAGGGACTTTCCATCTATTGCGTCGTGGTGGGCTGCGATAGCAGCTACATACACCTTCAAGGTGGAGAGGGACAGCCTCCCCTCCAGCCTCTCCTGCAGGAATGAAAGCACTGACCGAACTGCGCACCTCTGTGGGTCTTCGGCTCGGGAAGAACACTAATTCACGAACAAGCACCACTTTAGGGCGTAAAGTTGCCTGGTGGAAGGAGCTCTGGCTTGGTTGATCGTGACTAAGTTAAACCAACTCCCTGTTCCCATCTCTACCTGTCAGTGGATTACCAGCTTTCTGACGGACAGGCAGCAGCTTGTGAGGCAGGGAAAATTAACTTCCATCACCTGTACCATCAGCACTGGTGCCCCCCAGGGATGTGTGCTCTCCCCACTACTCTTCTCCCTGTACACCAATGACTGCACCACCAAGGACCCCTCTGTCAAGCTCCTGAAGTTTGCAGACGACACCACTGTCATCTGCCTTATCCGAGATGATGATGAGTCTGCATATAGAAAGGAGGTTGAACGGCTGGCTTTCTGGTGCAGTCAAAACAACCTAGAGCTGAACACGCTCAAAACATGGAGATGATTGTGGACTTTAGGAGGAACACCCCATCATTGTCCCCCCTCACCATTCTAAACAGCACAGTGGCAGCAGTGGAGTCATTCAGGTTCCTCGGCACTACCATCTCACAGGACCTGAAGTGGGAGATACACATCGACTCCATTGTGAAAAAGGCCCAGCAGAGGTTTTACTTCCTTCGCCAGCTGAGGAAGTTCAACCTGCCACCAGTGCTGCTGAAACAGTTCTACTCAGCAGTCATTGAGTCTGTCCTCTGCACGTCAATAACTGTCTGGTTTGGTGCAGCTACGAAATCAGACATCAGAAGACTACAAAGGACAGTTCGGTCTGCTGAGAGGATTATTGGTTGCCCCTGCACCCCCTTCAAGAACTATACACTTCCAGAGTGAGGAAAAAGGCTGGTAAAATCACTCTGGACACCACTCACCCTGCCCACTATCTTTTTGAACTGTTGCCTTCTGGCCGGCACTTCAGAGCTCTGAACACCAGAACCGTCAGACACAGGAACAGTTTTTTCCCTCAGGCCATCCATCTAATGAACAATTAAATTGCCCCATTGAGCAATAATGATGTGCAATACACAGTTTAATTTTAATTTTAATTTATATTATCCAACATATCCACTTCTGCCATTACTTACATTGCTCTGTACATAATATACTGTTTTTTGTTCTTTATATACAGATTGTATTAGATTTGCACTATGTGTGTGTATGTGGGTATGTATGAAGGTGAGTGTATGTACGTAAATGTATAATTATTTATATTGTGTTCTTTTTTGTTTTTAATTACCTATGTCTTGCTGCTGTTTTTGGTATTGTTTGTATTGTTGTAGACTGGAAGCTTCTGTCACCAAGACAAATTCCTTGTATGTGTAAGCATACTTGGCAATAAAGCTGATTCTGATTCTGATTCTGATGACTGCAGGTGGTAGATCCACTAAATCTTCCATATCCCATCGAGGGGCCAGACGTGGAGGTTCTGGGCGCGGATGCCAGAGGGTGCCCCGTCCTTGAGAAAGAAGGTACTTCCTCAGGGGAATTTCCAGGGAGGTGCTGTCGCGAGGAGCGTAAGATCCGAGAACCAGGCCAGGGTGGTCCAGTAAGGGGCCACCAGGATGATCTGTTCCTCGTCCTCCCTGATCTTGCACAGCACCGTTGCAAGAAGGCTCACTGGGGGAAATGCGTACTTGCACAGCCCCCAGGGCCAGCTGTGTACCAGCGCGTCTGTCCTGAGAGGAGCTCCTGTCAGGGAGTACCAGAGTGGGCAGTGAGAGTTGTCTTGCGAGGCAAAAAGTTCCATCTGTGCCTTTCTGAAATGATCCCAAATCAGCTGGACCACCTGGGTTGGAGCCCAGGGCGAAACCTGCCGCGACAGCCAACAACTCTAGGCAGTTGATGTGCCAACGCTGCCGGGGTCCTGTCCAGAGGCCAGCGGCAGCGTGCCCATTGCACACAGCGCCCCAACCCTGTCAAGAGGATCTGTGGTCACCACGACACATCTGGACACCTGCTGCAAGGAGACTCCGGTCCGCAGAAAGCAGAGGTCTGTCCAAGGGTTGAAAGTCTGACGGCAAGAAGGGGTGATTGTCACACGGTATGTGCCATGGCGCCATGCCCATCTCGGGACTCGAGTATGTAGCCAGTGCATAATCGGTCTCATATGCATCAACCCGAGCAGCGCAGCCGCGGCTGAGGATGCCATATGCACAAGGAGCCTCTGGAATTGTTTTAGAGGAACCACTGTGCCGGGCTCAAAGAGAACGAGGCACCTGAGCAGTGACTGAGTGCGCTCGTTGGTGAGACGGTGAGTCTAACTCCATGCCGAGAAAAGAGATGCTCTGAACTGGGATGAGCACCTGGTCCCTGTATCAGTATCTCTCAAGAGTGAGCCAGGATGAGCCAGTCGTCGAGGTAGTTAAGTATGCAGATGCCCACTTCCCTTAGGGGGGCAAGAGCTGCCTGTGTGATCTTCGTGAAGATATGAGGGGACAGGGACAGGCCGAAGGGGAGGACCTTGTACTGATACGCCTGGCCGTCTTACGCGGTCGGTGTCGAGGCAGAATGGAGACATGGAAGTACGCGTCCATCAGGTCTACCGCCGCGAACAATCTAGCTGTCGAACGCAGGTAAGAATCTGTTTCTGTGTGAGCATTTTGAACGGGAGTCTGTGTAAGGCCCGGTCGCAACCCATTGCTTTCTTTGAGTACGATGTAGAAACATCGTACTCAACCATGTTCAGCCAGAGGTGACACTCCTGGACCACGAGGGTGGCCATCAAGGCCTACTCAAGGACTCAATGGTGGTGGCAGTGGGGATTGAACCAACAACCTTCTGCTTACAAGTTATGTGCTTTAGCCCACTATGCCAACACCACTCCACCTCTTTCAAAAAGTAATAATAACCTCCAATCTCTATTAAAATACAAACACAATTGTAGGCTATGGGGCTCAAAATTCTCAATGCCACTGTTAAATTTACTGAATTGCTATTGATTCTGTTTCAAAAGAAATAAAAAGGCATTTACCAATTTATTCTCACTTTGGCCTTTAACATTTACCATCAAAGCCTCCCATAGAGCACTTCCAATGGCCATTGATGTGCCATCAGATCTGTTATTTTCATATTTCTACAAAGCAATTTTAATGGGATTTGCTTATTACTAGCCCCAACAAAACAGTCTAACCACCTCTTGATCCATTCCTATGTGCTTTTTAAGAAGTCTTTGATGTCATTGTCCTGTGGGGCAACTCATGATGACTAACCTAACGGTTTTAATCGCCCTTGTATTCTTCTGATTTCACGATCCCATGCACACATTCACTTCATCCAGTGCCAGAGGCAACAAAACAATCCAAAGACATCCATTAACTTTCTTCCTTCCTCTTCCAGGGGAAGTGTCATTTCCTTGCATTCGTTTTGGCTACAATCTTGTTCTTGATCTCTTCAGATAATTCTGTTGACCACCCATTTCTTTACAGCTCCACTTGACTTTGGACAGGTTAAATGAGTGACTGAACATTACAGCAACTGCAGGTGAGTCCAAATGCACATTTCGGCACTTTTCTGTCTGTCTCAAAAAGGAGCCAATAATGTGGTCCTGGTCATTTTGGGATTTCTTTGTGTAATAATTGTAAAAATAAGTTTTACAAATATTCTCATATTTTAACCTATTTACAAATGTGTATATACACTAACTGAGCACTTTATTAGGAACACTACAGACTACACTACAGTCTTAATTAGAGTTACCGTAGCGTTTCTGCCAGCTCAAACTAGTCTGGTTGTTCTCTGTTGACCTCTCTCATCAACAAGGCGTTCTGTCGTCTGCCGAACTGCAGCTCACTCTATGTTTTTTGGTTTTCGCACCATTCTAAGTAAACTCTAGAGACTGTTGTGCTTGAAAATCCCAGGAGATCAGCAGTTACAGAATTCTCAAACCAGCCCGTCTGGCACCAACAATCATGCCACTGTCCAAATGACATTTTCACCCCATTCTGATGGTTGATGTGAACATTAACTTGAAGGCTCCTGAAATATGTCTGCATGACTTTGTGCATTGAACATTGATTTACTAATCGCATGAATAAGTAGGTGTACAGGTGTTCCTAATAAAGTGCTCAATGAGCGCAAATCACTTACAGATATTAAAATATTTTAAAAGTTATATAAACCTTGTCTGCAAAAGTGATATTTTTCACAAAGACAGTATGAACAAACAAAACAAAACGTTAAAAATTAGTTTTAATATATATATTTTTATGCAATTGATTAGGTTAATTGATATTAGTATGGTGAAAATAACAGCGATGAGCGAAGCGACTTGAAACTGAACCGTACTTTGAACTGTTGCTTCCCAAGCTACTCTCAGGCTACTAACAAAACGTAGCTAACTACATTAAGTCTATTTAAAGGAGACAATTATTTTAGATATAACAATCAGATGGTATAATTTAATTCTGAAATAAGTTTTGATGAAATCACCTAATAGTTACAATACTGTGCAAAAGTCTGGCACATAAGATGTTTCACAAAAACATTTGATTTAAGATGGTAATCTATTTCTTCAGCTTAAGTTTCAATAAGAAATATTTTTAGTCTCCAAAACAATCTTTTTGCAAATAGCATAAAATAGAAGATCAGGGAGCCCTACAACAGATGGCATGGCCCCCACACAGCCCCCAACTGAATATCGAGTCAATCTGGGATTACATGAAGAGACAGACGCAATTGAAACATCCTAAATAGATAAAAGAACTGTGGCAAATTCTCCAAGAAGCTTGGAACATCCTATCTGCCAACAACCAAGAAAAACTGTGTCCAGGTTTACATATGAGAATTGGTGTTGTTTTGAAGGCAAAGGTGGTCACACCAAATATTGATTTAGCATTTTTATGTTTACTGGACTTTACTGAAAAATATTTATAGCATTATTTTTGAAGACATCCTCACTATGCAACATTTTTCCCAAGTGCCTAAAATTGTTGTGTAGTAAGTATTTAAATGAATATCTAATATTCAATACAAGTTAAGCTCAATCAACAGCATAAGTGTCATAATGTTGATCACCACAAACTGTATTTGGACTTGTCCCATGATTTAAACAACTTTACAGCTCAAATAATTACAAAATAATTATAAAATTATAAGCTTCACATTTCTGCCTTGAAACCCTCGTAAAATTGGCCCCATTCAATTCCATTGTAGTTGCCTCACTGTACACTTGATTTTTGCTTTTTGTTTAAAGAAAAGGAGGGATGAGTCTAAATAAGTTTTGTGGTAATCAACATTATGCCACAAATGGTTTCGACTAAGCTTAACTTGTATTGAACCCCAAATATTCCTTTAATTAGGGTGACATTCCTTTAAAAAACAAAAAAGAAATAACCATGTTTGTACTAGAGTATGCCTATTTTAACAATGGTATTTGTAGTAAAGCAATAGTAATCACAAAATTAACCATGGTTCATTTTTGTAAGGGTTAAACAAATAGGGTGACAACATAAAATTGAACATATTTATACTTGATCTGAGGATAAGAATATACAAACATGTATGCATGTAGCCTACCGAGTGCTATTAGTATTACAATCTATGTATTAATTGAATTGTTCACATTTACATTTTTGCATTTGGCAGACACTTTTATCCAAAGTGGCTTACAGAGCCCTTATTACTGGGACAATTCCCCCGGAGCAACCTGGAGTTAAGTGCCATGCTCAAAGACACAATGGTGTTGGCTGTGAGGATCAAACCAGCAACCGTCTGATTACCAGTTATGTGCTTTAGCCCACTACGCAACCACCACTCAATCCACTGTTCATCCACTGTAAGTGTTTCAAAGGATGATACAAAAAGGTAACCTAGCAGGCCATGTGCCTGTAAAATCAATGTTTTCCCCCAAGTTCATAGTGTCAGCAAAAAGCCAACATAGCCAATCACTGTTCCACAAAAGCATGCTCATCGGTCAAATGAGTACCAAGTAAAATCACCAACAATTTAGTTTAGTTTTTTTTATACTCTATATCTGTAATTTAACACTCCAAATCATGCCAATCCTATTGCCAGTCAATCATCTTTGCATAAGAGGTAATGATTATCCTGATGTGCCAAATGTCAGCCAATTTTGCAAGGACATAATATATTGCCACAAACATAATTTTTATACACGCTCTGTATTTCCGACATGTGCAATCGTAAAAGAACTCGCATTCCAGCACAAAAGCTTAAAGCTTCTTAGCATGTAATAAAAAGCATGTATGAATATATACAGTCATTGGGATGTTAAGCTGATGTTTAGATTACAATGGAACACTTAAAATTTAAATTTCTACATCCTAAAACCTCATTTGAATTCTAAGAAAATGATGTTAGTTGTCAGATAAGAAAAAGTGTTAGTGGTTGTCTTTCATTCCCGGCTTTATATAAGACATGTCAGGTCACCAGGGATTGCTTAAGGATTTAATTATTACATCTAAGAACTACAGCCTGAAAAATCAAAGAACAAAACATTTGTGTTTACATTGAGACAGTGCAATCTGTACTAAGCCTCTTAGAGCAGGCAAATGTCATAGTGTAATGTCAAGTGGCAAATCTAAATAATATCTGAATATCCTTCTCCCAAGCTGCTCAACAATGCAGATTCAATAATGTTTAATGTCCAGAGATGTAGCAGTTGTAACTGTACCAAGATTGAATTCTTGAAGTCAATATACTCATCTTGTGATACAGTCATACAAAGAAGACTGAGAGTGCTAGTGTTACGTAATTTAGAAATACTTGTTAATACATTTATAAATCATTGTATAAATGTGACTGATGAAATGGAACATTAATTTATTATTGTACAATCAATCCATACTGTATAGTTTTGTTTCATATTACTATGACTCTTTGAGTGATACATATACCAATATCACTAGACAAATAATAAACGATGCCGTATACAATGGAAGAAGCAGAACTTTTTTCTCCCTGAAAGCACCCCATGACAGCAAACGCAGCCTGCTACCAGCGCCATAAATGATGAACGTCATATCCAAAATATATGGAGGTCCAAATTACTCAAAATTGAGCCATTACTTAAATATTTAAATAATTAAATGCATGATGAAATCGTTTAACTAAAAAATTATAAAATCATTGTATTTAATTTCAGCACAATTTTGCATCCGTTTTCATTTTAGCATTATCCATGGGTTTATTTTTCATTTAAGCAGAAGCTTCCTGTCTTCATTTTCCAGGTTACGGTTATCGGCATGTCACTCAAAGACAGTGGGCGTCACCTTTAAAAATGTATTGCTTTGTGTCTGGTATGTCAGTTTAGGCAAAACATTTGCACAGTGCATCTTTGGTATGGTAAGAGATTTCTTAACTTACTCTTGCAGATGAAATTGCAAACCAAAACATTGACAATGCCGAAAATAAATTCTGTAAATAAAAGTAACATTGATTTAGGTGTATGGACTATTCTAAACAATGTTTAGTGCTAAAATGAAATACAAGGGACATTTATTGATACATTTAGTGATTTAAAGATGATTACATTTTTTTTTAGGTATTAACAATTTAATTACGTATTTAATGATTTATTTAATTGTTTAAATATTTTGAGCAATTTGGCCCTCAATATAACAACACCACCCAAAACATTTTTAACTAGTGAGCCAATACTGAACTTACATTTTAAAGCTCCTCCTTGGCTCATACAACACTGTCATGAGCATTTAGCGTTCTGTTTGTAGTTTGATAGTGAACAAAGCGCAAATTCACTTTGAAGCACGAGGCACATACAGAGTACATATTTATTTATTTATTTATTTAAATAGCAGTCCTTTGTAGTTTAATAATAATTACTTTGATTCACGTACGGACTGGCTTTCTGGAGTGGGAAGCTACATTCTTATGTGCGAGCTTGTTGGTTGCAACACAGAAACACTTCAAAATAAAAGCTCCGCCAAAATAAATGCAATACTTTATTTGACAAAAATAACTCCAATGCATTTTAGATTGTGCTGTGAGGTTCTGAATAAAAGTACTTCATTTGATAAAAATAATACAATATCATTTTGAAAATGAATTGTTGTACTTTAATTTTATGACATTTTTAATGAATGTATTTAAACACCATTTTGACTCTGTCTCAAACAAATAGTATCGGGACCTCCCTAGTTTTAACCAATCATCAGCGCTCTTCGACTAACTGACTTCTCCTAGGTCAAGAATTTCAGGGGTGTGTGAGAACACATGAAATATCATCAACTGAAATCCTTAGCAGAATAAAAACGTCAATATTTGTTATAAATTTTATCTAATTAAAGAAGTCCTTCGAACTTAAATTAGCCTTAAAGGAATAGTTCACCCATAAATGTAAATTTTCTCATTTACTCGCCCTCATAAACGTAATCGATACCACCCCAGTGGTTTAATCCATGTCTTATAAAGCAATCTAGTGGATTTTGGGTGAGAACAGACCAAAATATAACTCCTTTTTCTCTGTACATCTTGCCAATGCAGTCTCTAGGCACAATCATGATTTCAAGCTTGATTACACTTCTTAGTGCTTGACGCATGTGCAGAGCATTAGGTGGTACTAGGAAGTGTAATTGAGCTTGAAATCATGATCCCCAAGGAGACTGCTGATGTCAACATTTATTGTGAAAAATGATTCAGATTTTTGTCAGAAAAGATGAATTAAAACACTGGATTCATATGGATTACTTTTATGCTGCATTTGTGCTATGGTCACCATTCACTTGTGTTGTGTGGATCTACAGAGCTGAGATATTCTTCTAAAAATCTTATTTCGTATTCAGCAGAATAAAGAAAGTCAAACATCTGGGATGGTATGATAACTACTGCTTTAAGAGGTAGGCATGCTCTACCTTTCAGTTAAAAGATCCAATCACTATTTTAATAAAGGCATCAGCAGTTTATTTGCATATTCATTAGGACCAGCCTGAATTATTTTTTTAGCATGATCTGAGCTAAAGATAAAATGTGTCATACCATTGTTGTCAGATTGTAATGCTGATTTGGCATACGATATTGAAACATAATCTTGAGGAAAAGTGTTGGAAATTGAGACTTTCCCATTCAAGCAGATACTCTATTAACTACACTATACTCGAAGGACTGGAAAGCAGCTACCAGAAAGTGTATCTAAAATGGTCATATCGGCAAAAACCAATAACAGCCATCTCTTCAGCGTTAATCCTAACCATGAGTTTTTGTCCTAACCATGCATGCATTTTAAAACGTTTATCTATTCTTTTTGTTTTTCCTCTAGGGCAAAAGATAGTGGCTAGCTGAAGTGTCCAAAGATAAATTTAAGCCAGGATTTTCAGGATCCATGAGCTACCTATCCCTGAAATAACTTAAACTGTTTGACTCTAGGCATTGTACCTATATCACAGATATGAAAACTCTAAAACCAAATATAACTGATCAGCATCAGACTGTCAGCATTAGGGCTCACCACTTAGCGCCCTTAGAGAGAGGCGCACCACTGGTTTCATCACAGAACTTTTTCTGTGTCTTGCTCACAGCAGAAGACAACGGAACTGCCAGTGGATAACCACTGTAAAGTGTCGATTAAGATGCCTCCGTTTATATCTAAGTAGCCAGTGATGAACTGAGCATGGATATGACAGTGTCTGATATAGCTTTCAACCAAATGCAGGAAAACAGTACACCTTTACAGGCAAATCCTCTATGTAGCCTTTCTGTGCTGGATACATGCAATGACTAAGTCAACAACACCTTAAACAAGACTGAACTTTGAATGACAACTCTGTTATATACAGTATGTATTTAAAAATGGACACAATGAAAAACAAAGAGGCCAATCATATCCATTTTGTTTTTGTTTGTTTTGCTTTTTGTAGCGTCTGGAGGAATCAATGAAGGATAATCATTAACTCAGCAGGTCCATGAAAACAAGAACTTACTGTTCCAACTCCCCTAATTACTGCAATAGCACCGACTAGTCTCCACGAGCACAATAAATGTATTGACAAAGAGACAAGGAACTATTGACAGGAAATCCTCGTGACTGCTAAGCCCCCCCTTTCCCATATGACTCGCCTCACACCGCATGCTTTACCATGTGAGCTCTTGAACGTAAAAATGTGGGTGTGTGTGTTTTTCAGTTTTAAACTTAGAAATGTATGTCTAATGAAATATGTTTTAATCCCTGTGTGTTTATTTGTCTGATGATAGATCAAAACTAGTTGAAATTAGTTTAGCAGTGTAGTAAAACCTGTTATAGTTAATAAGGTGATCTTATATTTAATAGCCTAACAGTGTATATCCACGTCTAAGTGAACCAAGTACATCTTTCTTTTTATCAAATTAAACCTTACGATTTGTCCTAGCCGAAAATAAATATAAGGTCACCTTAGAATGGTATTTCGGCTATGTTTACCATCTTTTGAGTCATTCAGCCCAAAATCTCTTACCGTCATAAACACAGTCATAAACATGCAAATGAGCCTGACGGGACAAAGGAATCATTCTCCTGCCCAAAGGAAGGAGAATTTTACGACCCCAAAGGAAGGCTCAGTCAGGGCTGATTCTCACCAAATTCGTACTGAGAAGGAGAAATGACCCTTTTAATCCTATATATATATATATATATATATATATATATATATATATATATATATATATATATATATAATCCATGTGATAAAAATATTGACATGTATCTTATGTTCCATCTCATAATTTTCCTAAATGTTGTTTGGTCTATGTTTCTTGCAAACTCTAATGGGTTAATGTTTCAGACATTGCATACCATGGTTACCCGAAATCATATGTGTGGCATATTTGGTCTCTATAACTTGGTATTTCGAAGATTGAAATGACTGTGTACATGATATGTCGATAACAACAACATATTAGTATTACAAGTATATTTCCTAGTTTTCTTTCTTGCACATGCAATGAGAAATGTGAGAACAAAAGAGCAATAAACCAAATTCCCGCCTGGAACCCAAACCCTTCTCATTGGTCGAGCCAATGAGAGGTGGGACACGTTTTCTAAGGGCATAAATTGCACCAACAACGGACCTTCGCTCTCTTACAGCTTAGTTCTTCCTCTTAGCTCTTATCTTCTTCCTCTCTCTTCCTTTTCAACTCCTCTCCTCTTACTTCACTTCTGGACCTCCCTTGGACTTCTCCCGGATCTCTTCAAGCCATCTTACATTTTTCTCTTCTCTTTTGCTGAACATTGCAACTTCTCGGAACAACCCTTCAACTCTCTCTCAACAAGTGAGTTTCAACTCCACGCTCTGGAAACACCGAACCAAAATCCTCCGTCTCAAAGGACGCCACGAGGACCCGACATACGTGCAGACTTGCTCAGCGACACACAGAGTTCCTTTATGCAAGTATTATTTCACCTGAAATTCAAACGCGTTAGAGTGTGTAATTTCCTTGCTGGCTTCAAAGGGTTAATTGTTGTAATAAGTTGCTATCCTTAATAATCTCTTTATTTTCCTTATTGCTTCTACTCTGTTTATTTTATGTTTATTTTATGTTACATGTTAAGTGTCTGTTTGTCAAGTGTAGTGATATATTCTAGTTCCTTGTATTAAACCCAATTATATGCTTGATTGTCTGTGTGTGTTGATCATAAAACAAAGCCTCTTTAATGTGCGATTTTAAGCTACGAGCTGATATTATCAAAGTAAGTTAACGTGCTTTGATGAGTAAGCTTATAACTATGAATAAACCTTCAAGGGAATTGATCAGGAATATTTAGCAAAGCTGTTCGCTGGACGAACTGACTGGTTGCGGTAGCCTACGGGTCAATTCCATTGAGGGTTTAACTAAATTAATATAGCCTGTCTGCCTATAATGTATGTTCCTAATTAATTATAATTTGTTGGGTTTAATTATCTATATATATTTGAAGCAGACTCCTGGACTATATAAGCCCTTTTTGGGGCATTTTTACAATGTGTATGGGTATCCGGGTCAAATCGTCTGATTAATCATTGATTACGATCATTGAAATTAATTATACATTTCCCCAAACCTGACCTGCATACCCTACATTTTCTAGGATAAAAGAGTTTTGGTTTGTGCTATAGAACTGACTCTGCAGTACCTTGGAAAATGAATAATAGTATATATATATATATATAATATATATATATATATATATATATATATATATATATATATATATGACAAGGGACTCTTATTCAGCAAAAAAAGAAACGTCCCTTTTTACAGATAACTTTACAGATCTTTATTGTAAAGTGATTAAACAATGTTTTCCATGCTTCAATTGAACCATAAACAATTAATGAACATAAACCTGTGGAATGGTCATTAAGACACTAACAGCTTACAGACTGTAGGCAATTAAGGTCACAGTTATAAAAACTTAGGACATTAAAGAGACCTTTCAACTGACTCTGAAAAACACCAAATGCCCAGAGTCTCTGCTCATCTGCGTGAACGTGCCTTAAGCATATTGCATGGAGGCATGAGGACTGCAGATGTGGCCAGGGCAATAAATGGCAATGTTTATACTGTGAGACACCTAAGAAAGTGCTACAGGTAGACAGGAAGGACAGCTAATCGTCCTCATAGAGGCAGACCACATGAAAAAACACCTGCACAGGATTGGTACATCCGAATATCACAGCAGCGGGACAGGTACAGGATGGCAACAACAACTGCCCGAGTTACATCATGAACGCACAATCTCTTCATTAGTGCTCAGAATGTCCGAAATAGGCTGAGAGAGGCTGGACTAAGGGCTTCACTGGCAGATATCACCAGCAACAATGTCGCCTATGGAAACAAACCCACCTTCGCTGAACCAGACAGGACTGGCAAAAATATCTCTTCACTAACTAGTCCCTTTTTTTCTCTCCAGGGGTGATGGTCGGGCTCGCGTTTATCATCGAAGGAAAGAGCATTACACCGAGGCCTGTACCCTGGAGCAGGATCGATTTGGATGTGGAGGGTCCGTCATGGTCTGGGGTGGTGGTAACAGAATCATTGGACTGAGCTTGTTGTCATGGCAGACAATCTCAATGCTGTGCATTAAAGGGAAGACATCCTCCCTAATGTGGTACCCTTCCTGCAGGCTCATCCTGACATGACCCTCCAGCATGACAATGCTACCAGCCATACTGCTCGTTCTGTGCATGATTTCCTGCAAGACAGGCATGTCAGTGTTCTGCCATGGCCAGCGAAGAGCCCGGATCTCAATCCCATTGGGCACATCTGGGACCTGTTGGATCAGAGGGTGAGGGCTAGGGCCAGTCCCCCAGAAATGTCCGGGAACTTGCAAGTGCCTTGGTGGAAGTGTGGGGTAACATATAACAGCAAGAACTGGCAAATCTGGTGCAGTACTTAATGCAGCTGGTGGCCACCCCAGATACTGACTGTTACTTTAGATTTTGACCCCCCTTTTGTTCAGGAACACATTATTTAATTTCTGTTAATCACTTGTCTGTGAAATTTGTTCAGTTTATGTTTTCTGAAAACAAAAGCAGTTGAAAGAGAGAGAACATTTATTTTTTGCTGAGTTTATATATATATATATATATATATATATATATATATATATATATATATACAGATTTTGCTCTTATAGAAAGAAATTGGCACTTGTATTCACCAAAGTGGCATTCAACTGATCACAGTGTCAGTCATATACAATATAGTCAGGAAATGAATAACATGAAACATTAACATTACAATAAAAAAAAAGATACAAAAAAATAAAGTACTTCAAAGAGTTCTTATCAAAAAATCCTCCACATGTAGCAATTACAGCTTTGCAGATCCTTGGCATTCCAGCTGTCAGTTTGTGCAGATACTCAGGTGACATTTCACTTGCCATAGATGTGGCACATTGTTGGGCACTTTTCACTCAACCTACATTCTAGCTGCAATTATCTGTTGTCCAATGTCTCTGTTTCTTTGCCCACTCTAACCTTTTTGTTTTTCTGTTTAAAAAGTGTCTTTTTCTTTGCAATTCTTCCCATAAAGCCTGCACCCCTTAGTCTTCTCTTTACTGTTGTACATGAAACTGGTGTTGAGTGGGTAGAATTCAATGAAGCTGTCAGCTGAGGATATGTGAGGTGTCTATTTCTCTAACTAGAGACTCTGATGTACTTATCCTATTATTTAGTTGTACATCTGGCCTTCATCTCTTTCTGTCCTTGTTAGAGCCAGTTGTCCTTTGTCTTTGAAGACTGTAGTGTACACCTTTGTATGAAATCTTCAGTTTTTGGGGTAATTTCAAGCATTTTAAATCCTTCATTCCTCAAAACAATGATTTACTGATGAGTTTCTAGAGAAAGATGTTTTTGTTTTTTTGCCATTTCTGACCTAATATTGATCTCAAGACATGCCAGTCTATTGCATTCTCTGGCAACTCAAAAACAAACACAAAGACAATGATAAGCTTCATTTAACAAACCAAACAGCTTTCAACTCTGTTTGATATAATGCCAAGGGATTTTATTGTACAACATTAGCAATTTAGCATGATTACTCAAGGATAAGGTGTTGGAGTGATGCCTGCCTGGAAACGGGGCCTGTATTGATTTGATAAAAAATATTTTTTTTTCAAATAGTGATGGTGCTGATTTTTTACATCAGTGATGTCCAGACTAAATTTTGTGATCTGTTGAATGCCACTTTGTGAATTAAAGTACCAATTTCCATCAGAAACAGCTAAATCTGTATATAACTCCAAACTTTTATATTATTCTAAACATATCATGCAGATATGGGTCAGCAGCTTCAGAATGCCCCATCACAATGGGGAAAAAATATGATTTCAGTGATTTAGAGCGTGGCATGATTGTTGGTGCCAGATGGGCTGGTATGAGTATTTCTGTAACTGCTGACCTCCTGGCATTTTCACGCAAAACAGTCTCTAGAGTTTACTCAGAATGGTGCCAAAAAACGAAAACAAAAACAAGAACATCTAGTGAGTGGCAGATCTGCGGACTGAAATGTGTTGTAGATGAGAGAGGTCAACAGAGAATGACTGGTTCGAGCTGACAGAAAGGCTACGGTAACTCAGATAACCACTCGTACAACTGAAGTGAGCAGAATAGCATCTCAGAATGCAAAACACTTTGAACATTAAGGTGGATGGGCAAGAATAGCAGAAGACCACTTTGAGTACTTTATTAGGACCATAGTGTTCCTAATAGTGTTAAGCGAGTGTGTTTGTATATATATGCACTTACAAATATACATGCAGTACAACACAATTTCCAATTCGGGAACACATTTTAAATTTTTAGGGATCCAGGCTATAAAAAAAAAAATATTAAAAAAAAAATTTCGGAGCAACTGAAACATTTAGGAGCAAAAAGGTTATTTTTAATGGTCAGAAATTACAGAATTGAAGATAGGAAGGCAAAGATGGCTAATAACCAATTACTTATATATATATATATATATATATATATATATATATATATATATATATATACTGTATATAATGTACCATGGCATATGCAGTATGTGTTAAAAAATGATGCATTTTATTGTGCAACCAAAATGACATTAACAACAAGGCAAAAATAAATGAATTAATATGCACCAAAATTTTGAAATATAAACAAGCCTAAAATACACAGAGAACTCTTATTTTGAAATATCTGAGCTAACAAAAAGGGTAAAATAATAATAATAATCATAATTTGGCAACTAGATTTAAAATTATTGTTGCAATTATTTCTTCTAATTACAGACTGGTTGTTCATTTGAGATGTAAACATCCAAAACAGAGTTTCACAGTTTTGTTATAATAATAATAATAATAATAATAGTATTATTATTATTAATAATAATAATAATAGGTATTTTAGATAAAATACAAAATTAAATATCCTGCAGGAAACACTGTTGAGTACCATGAATACATACTGTTAAGTTCACACGCTCTTCTCAGCCCGCGCAGACCATTTATTAAAAAATAAGCTTAAATATATTGCTCTGACAGTAAGAATAGAATCCTTAGAATCCTTTATTTTGGTCACACATTATACACACAGTTTTTTGCATATATACAGTGAAATGTATTCATTTTCACATATCCCATCTAAGCTGGGGTCAGAGTGCAGGGTCAGCCATGATACAGCACCCCTGGAGCAGATAGGGTTAAGGGCCTTGCTAAAGGGCCCAACAATGGCATCTTGGTAGTGCTGGGGCTTGAACCCCCGACCTTCTGGTCAGTAACCCTGAGCCTCAACCACTGAGGCACCACTGCCCCTGAACTGCAACACATTAAAGTCAAAAGCAAAGAGGCCAATCATATCCAAAAATAGCAGAGGTAATATGGCTCTAATTGTGGGTGGATGGATGATGAAATAAAGAAACTGACAATTGGATGGATCAAGAATTAAATAACACAAGAGGTTAACCAGAAGAAAGAAGCATTCAACTGATTCCTGGATTTAGTATAGCAGCCTATTTATAAGAGAAATATTGAATTTTCTTACTAACCAACAGCGTCACGTCTATCAGGACCACTCACTGACGACTCTGTCAAACCTTCTACATGTTTAATTGCCTAGGGCAGTGGTTCTCAACCAAGGGACCTGGAACCCACTAGGGGGCCTCAGCACACTTCCAAGGGGGCCTCGAGATGATTTAAAATTAATTTAAAATAAGAAATATTAAAATAATAAAAATGAAATAAGATGCTAAAATCATGATTAATTATTTTAATCAGACACATCTAGTTTCAGGAGATGGGGCCTTCAAATATTGTCTTGGACAGTGGGGGGCCTTGGAGTTAAAAAGTTTGAGAACCACTGGCCTAGGATGCATCTCTCTTTGGGCTCCATGGGGTTGATCCGTACGGATTCCTGCAAAGGTCAAACCAAGCCCATAGACACGTAAGAGATGTCCAAATAATACTAGCTCAGTAGAGATACATTATTTATTTAGTACTGGAGAGGAGAAAGAGAAGAAGATCAATGAAGGTTTGGATTTTAATTACCGCTTTCACTCAACAGGCTTCTTTCAAAGTGGCATAATCCCTCACCTGTTTGTGGTGGGTCAGAACATGGTTAAAGCACTATGAGAAAGAGTAATAGAGATCACTGTTTAGAATGTGTTTGGCATATTAAATTAACTTTGTGAAACAATATATAGTAACACTTTCTTTAAAGGCTGTAGGCCTAAATATAATGCACTATAATGTTATTTATCACACCTTTACAATGTAGTGTCCCTGAAAACTATTTGGACAACTAATGTCACATTTAAAAATGTTCAATTTCAATGCATTAGTGTAGATGCAAAATATCAAACCAGGTGGCAATTATGTTAAAGAAAGACCACACAAGCATGCTTTTCAAGCAAATAATTTCACAAAAAATAAGTTTGTTACTTGAGTGGAACTGATATATAGTGATCGGCCACAACATTAAAATGACTTGCCTAATATTGTGTAGGTCCCCTTCGTGCCACCAAAACAGCGTTAACCCGCCCAAACTATTCTTCTCACCACAACTATACAGAGTGGTTATCTGAGTTACCGTAGACTTTGTCAGTTCGAACCAGTCATTCTCTGTTGACCTCTCTCATCAACAAGGCATTTCCATCCACAGAACTGCCCCTCACTGGATTTTTTTTTGTTTTTGGCACCATTCAGAGTAAATTCTAGAGACTGTTGTGTGTGAAAATCCCAGTTAAGAAATACTCAAACCAGCCCATCTGGCACCAACAATCATCCAAGTGATGATCTAATCAGCCAATCGTGTGTCTGCAGTGCATAAAATTGGTCCTAATCAACCATTAGAACAGGGAAAAAATTATGATTTGGACAGTGCCTTGATTGTTGGTGCCAGACAGGCTGGTTTGAGTATTTCTACAACTGCTGATCTCCTGGGATTTTCATGCACAACAGTCTTTATAGTTTACTCAGAATGGTGCCAAAAACATAAAACATCCAGTGTTACAAAATATTACAATACAAGTTTAAGCTTTTTAGGACATTTTCACAATAGTGTAGCTTATCCAGTAACAAACAACTATTTCAACTATTTCCAACGATTCAGTATCGTCACAACACGCCACATGACAATTTGTCACACCGGAGTGAGCTGATGCAGTAAACAAATGCACTCACCCAAATGTCCTCTGTCATTTTAAGTCCAATACATTTTAGTGAATTGGTTTGTTTGAATAGTTAATGTAATGAATAAGTTCAAATACACCATTCACTGATTCACTTGAGCCCCTGAAATCACTTTGTCTCCATTTAAATATTTAGTTAATTGCTAATGTTTATCACCGTTTCTGACTCAGTAATAGAAACTACGGAGTATCCTAATAATTAGTGACACTGAGGTTCCACCAACAGTTTGCAAATAATTTAAAATAAGCACACAGGACAAAGCAGCTTTAAAATTGTGTTTATTAAGAATATTAGGGTATTCAATTCTGTAAGATATTACCTGTCTGGCTGCTTGTTCTGAGACCAAACCAGCTGGAGTTCAAAAAGTGATTCCAACATATCTGGGTGCAGTCTTACAAATGGAAAGCAGCACCTTTGGCTCCACATTTATACCCCCAGGAAATTGGACTATACTATTTTGGTAAGGAAAGAGAGTTCCTCGTTCACCTTTTTACACCTTTGCAACAGATTCTATGATAAATTATTATATATTAGTATTACTTTTATTACATTTACATTTATACATTTGGCAGACACTTTTATCCAAAGCGACTTATAGGGCAGTTATTACAGGGACAATCCCCCTGTGCAACCTGGAGTTAAGTGCCTTGCTCAAGGGCACAACAGTGGCATCTTGATGGTTCTGGGGCTTGAACCCCCAACCTTCTGGTCAGTAACCCTGAGCCTCAACCACTGAGCCACCACTGCCCCCTTATTAAGAGTCCCCCTCATGGCCTGAATCCACTTGGCCAGCTCCATTTCACAAGTATTGATATTTCCATTCAGAATCTAGGTATTACTTTATGAAATAAACACACAAAAATAATGCATAGATCTCCAGAAGAGGGTTGTACAGTAATCAGTGCTCTCTCTGGCCCCACTGACACAGAACTAATCCCTCTTAGCCAGGATTTAGATATGCCCTAATGCCACCACGAATGTGAGGAACACAAGGGCCAACAATTAGTCTTCCGATACAAAATGTTACTGTGACACTACAGAATTAAAACACAACTGAATTCAATTGAAAAGCAACTCTTGCTGTTACCTCCACAGATATGTTTTTAACTGTGTAAATCAGTTACAATAAAAGACCACAGCAGTGATCAGAAGTGTTTTTTCATGGCTAGCAATGTAGTGAACTCTAAGGTCGAGGAAATCGGCGTCATTTAAAAGTAATGGGACACTTTCACTCCTGGGCTCTCTGTAACATTTCGTGTCAAAATAATGCTGCACGTAATTGGATGCATTTGTTAATCACCACTCTGATGTCGTACACCACCAGCGCAGCAGATCATTATGACATGACTCAGTACACAGTCACAGAGGTGGTTGTATTGAAATATTTACAAGATAAACATTGTATCTGTCACACTGCAAGACAGACCCAATATATATGGAGTATTTTGAAAGCTTTACCTGTTAAAAGTCAATGTGAAATCAAAATTCCAAACAAAAGTAATTTGCAATCTTTGTATAATGGAACTTAATTATTATCGCCGCTCAGAAATGAAATATCACCAATGAGTCACTGGTGTACTGCTGTGGGATGGGGCAATCATTTTAATTACTGAATAATATATACAAATAGTGTATTATTTAGGTTTAAAAATCATTAAAATGTATTTTTTTTTTTAATTTAAAAAACATTTTAAATGAATGCACTATATCTTTAAAGGAAAATAGTTTTGTAGACAAAAATATAATTGTGCCACCATATTAATTTATTTCATTATAAAACAAATATTTTGAGAAAAGCAGCCACTAAGTGCCCAACATAGGTGGGAACTCCTTCAGTGCTGTTTAAAAAGCATCCCAGGGTGATACCTCAAGAAGTTGGTTGAGAAAATGTCAAGAGTACAAATTCTAGGCAAAGGGTGACTACTTTGAAGATTCTAAAATATAACACAGTTTTGATTTTGTTTAGTCACAACATAATTCCCATAGTTCCATTTATGTTATTCCATAGTTTTGATTTTACTATTATTCTAAAATGTGAACTTTTGACTTGTAGTGTAGATTAAATTACCAAAATCATGAGGTTAATAACGATTAAAGCCCTAGTTTTAAGCGTCCTTTAGTAAACCTTAGAGCTATCAGGTCAACTGTATCTGTGTGTGTGTGCACATGTGATCATACAATATGTGATATTAATGAATTACCCCAGCCATCTGGGAGAGAGTTTAGTACTATGTCCTGAGCTGATTCACGATAGGTATCATCTACAGTTCACCATCATTAGGTTAGACCTATCAACAAATTGCAATCTAGATTAAAATCTATGATTACATATGCCTGCATTACAAACAATTTAACTCACATGGTGAAGGCTGAGTAATTAGTAATTAAAATGGAGTGGTGGTGGTGGTCTAATGCACATAACTGGTAAACTGGTAATCAGAAGGACGCTGGATCGATCCCCACAGCCACCACCATTGTGTCCTTGAGCAAGGCACTTAACTCCAGGTTGCTCCGGGGGGATTGTCCCTTTAATAAGTACACTGTAAGTCGCTTTGGATAAAAGCGTCTGCCAAATGCATAAATATATGGCACTAATAATATATTAGTTTGATTTATATCTGATTTGTTGGGTTTCAGAATGTTAAGATTTAGTTGTCTCTGAATTGGTTTAACCGGTTTTCATTTTAATTAAATGAAAACTTTGTATTCCAAAAAGCTTGTAAACAGATTCCTAGTGTCTCTTAAGCCTACACAACTCAAGCTTCTCTCCTTGGATGTTTTGAGTCTGCGACTGAGAAGTCACAGATTTCACGACGAATGGTTTGTTGTGTGCGTAATGACATTTTTCAAAACAGCTTGATATCTAGATGTCTTGTTGTCAAGCGTGCCCACTGTCCCAATGACAACAGACCAACAATGAGCCACAGCCAATACAATATAGATTGCAAGAGGTGGGTAAGGTATTAGGAAGAAGTTTAAAAATAATAGAAAATAAAATTAAACTTTACCAACATTTTTCTTCCTGCTGTCTTTATTATTTTCAGCTGCTTTCCAGAAATGTTTCATTTTGCAAATAGTAACACAGGTGCGAGCCGTTTGTTCATGTTTGTTGAGAGGAGAAGGTAAAATAGAAATAAAACATATCCCACATCTCCCTACCCGCTGTCTTTATAATTTCATGCTTGTTGACATCAAGAATAAGCTGTGTGAGTTTTTGAATTCATTTTGTTATCCTAATTTTAAGACGCATTTTAAGCAATCGAATTGAAACCGGATGACACTAAAGGCAGCTGTAATGCCCAGTTTTTCACCAGTTAAGATTTAAAAGAAATAAGTGTATAAACATGCACAAGTGTGGTGGAGTGGTGGTGGCGTAGTAAGCAGAAGGTTGTAGGTTCAATCTCACATCTTTTACTTTTTTGCCCTTTGCTATCATTCAGTTAAAAACAGAAGTAATGATTGATGTTAGTCCTCTCGAAATCCGACCTCAAGTGGTTAAAATAGACAACTAGGTGTAACGATGATGTCTTGCATGTACATTTTTGATTGTATAATACAAAAACACATCTAAATACCAGTGTACACATAGCCTCAGTCCAGGACGAATGGTCGTGTTGTTGATATAATACAGTCCTGTAGTCTGCGCACCAGCATGATGAAAAACAAGATTTAGTCATAGGGCGTCGACGGAAAGTTGTGTAGTTTATGCTTGGCTTCAATGAAACAATAAGAACAACTTCAAGTATGACCACTTTTCAAGATCCAATCAATTACCGATGGATAAAATTAGTCCCAACCTACATTATTTCTCATTGAATATACTGTTTCACTTCTAAATATTGCAAAATTTAAATTGGTTGGTAGTGCCATTTTATGGTGACTTTAAAGGAAGCTTCCGGTTTCAATAGAAGTTAAGCTCCATCATCAGCATTTACAATGGAAGTGAATGGGTCCAAATTTGAGAAAAAGAGGAACAAGCCTAAATTTATTTTTGTGCTATTGATTGAGCTTAACTTGAATTGAACCCATAATATTCCTTTAGGGTGCCATTATGTGGTCCCCTCTGCTTTCATTTCTCAACAATGGAAAAATGGACAAGAATTTGTAGATACTAGTAAAAAAAAGAGACAATTTGAGAAATAAGGCCTACAAAAATCAATACAAATATTCTTCAGGTGATGAAATTATTGAGGATGGGCGAGGTCATTGTATCTAAGGTTTCTAACATCAGATTAGTGGAAGATGATTGGCTTATTATAAATAATGCAAGCATAAAGATATTGATATTGATATACATTGATACTTTCAAGAAGATAGCATTTTTGAATGCATCAACACGGCTAATGATTTCCACTGGATCTGAAGCTTAATCATTTCTGATGGGTTTTGAAGACAATTTGATTACCCCTAAGACCAGTTCCTCTGAAAGCTTTCTCTGCCTTCATTCCAATAAGTGCTCATCAACTTTCATGTCTGCCATTTAATCTCAACCGTGAAAATAATCAAACCCATAATTTTGTGTTTGAAACCAAATAGTAATGAAAATTTAAATGGCTGAAGTTTTCAGTTATTAAGTTTGTTTTTAAGCCCAGATTTGGAATATATTTGGCAAGAAATATGAAGCAATGTATCTTGTGTTGGTTTTGGAACATCTTGTTCTGTAACGTTCATTTCGTGTTCCATAATCTGGTGTAAAAGTAATCCATTAGGCTCTCATTTGATGGTGTAAAACAGCTTATAAAGGAGTACTTATCAATGTTTTCAGAACACATGATTGGACAACTTTATCTCATCGGATCTGTAATAAATTACATCATTTTGGTAATAACATAGTCCAATAGGAGAAATACAGAGATCCAAATACATTCCAATTGTTGCATTTTATATATTTTTGTCAACCAGTGATTTCCTGGACATGATTTTTAATCCTTTTCCCTTCTTTATTTATTTATTTATTATTTTTGGCAGAGCTGCATGGTAATGTGATGCAATAAAAGAAGATAGGATTATGTTAGATAGACGGGTGGAGTGGTGGGCAGAAAGAGAATGGACCGTAATGTATTCTGAAAGACTGCTGATAATACATGTTTAAAATTTAATTCATTTTTATGATAAGACATTTTGTTTAATGTTTTATCAAAACAAACCCCAAATGAATATGAATATGAATGCTTTGTTACTTTTGGGGAAATAATAAATAAAATATATTTAGAGCACTTGACGTTGATCACTTAATTTTTTCCAATGTTATTTCTATCGGGAAGACACGCAGGCTTGAGTGAAGTTTAAGATGCCATTTATTTGATAAATGTAAAACAGAAAGTAATGTCTCTCTTTGGCATAGGCCCCGTCCGGCGGTCCGAGGGAGTTGTACCCGGAAACGTCATGTCCTGCCGGAGATAGGAGGCAGGGGCGAGGAGCCTACCCCCGTGCGGGACAGGGCTCAACTGGTGGTGGTGGGGTGGTGGAGGTTGCCGTGTTAGCACACTGAAACAGCAATGTGATAGATTGTGAGCAGAATTATAAAGCAATGGCTTACATGCGTTTGGCTAGGAATTACCCAGCTAATGATGTGATGTACAGCTGCTAGTCTTCCCGCTAGAACTACGCTGCGCTTCCATTTATGACTCTTAAATATGCTGTAAGGGAAATACTGTCATCATGTTCTTTTGGCTTCAGTCTGATTGACTATTGTCTAACTTTTGTTGATTTGACATACATATATTCAAATTATAATTCTGCATTTGCTACCTTCTTTTAAATTCAGAAATGAATTGGAATTTAAAATGTAATCTTAATTCCATTCTTAATTGCGAAACAACCCTGTAAGACAATGTAAATTCCTTATCCCCAATACAAAATATCCATGCACATAAAAGAAGCACCATTCTGACTTCGCATATTTCACCATCTGTTCTTAGAGTTATGAATCCTTTTATATATGTTATTCTGCAGAATGCGGAAAATAGTGGAGGAACAGAGCAACATGTGCAAAATCAACAAGCGCAATGTATTAAATTCACCTGGCAGGACTATTGTATTGGCGAAACACAACCCCAATTGTGTAAGGGCGCAGACGAACTATTGCAAACACCATGCACCACATCCATCTTTCTGGAGAAGAGTAAAAAATTACACATTGGAGGAGATGAAGTGTCTTCTATCATAGTTATGGCCAGATAGACAGACCCATAAACCTGCAATCATGCTCTGGGTTGCTGTGAATACATTGAACAAAAATACCAACAAAAATGTCACCTTTTGTACACTTCACAGAGGTCACAAAAATGGAATTCTGTGTTCTATCATGAAGGCATTCCTTTAAACCCCTGATTTGTTGTATTTCAATAATTGATATAGGAATAAACCTAATACAAGCATTCCAAATAAATAAATAAACCAACAGTAGATGAGTACAAACTAAAGTAGCAACGATACTAATCTACCGACATTTTCCATTAGTGAGACAATAGTTGTTAAAATAGTCAAGCTTGCAAGCTACTTTTCCAACAAGCAGTGGTGTAGTGTGACCAAACATGTCAAATTTCCTTTTTAAATGTAATATTTTTGAACACACAGCTTTACTACCACACAAGTAGAGGAAATAATCCAACACTTCTCCTAAACTGTTATCTCTCATTTGAAGGGCTGGAAAACCCGATTCATTCTAGTGAATCGGTTCGTCCTTAACGGTCCTTTCTCATGTGTAGTGTTGGAAAGTCTGAGTCAGTCTACTTAATCGGTTCATCTTTCTCTCTCTCTCAGGGTACATCTCAGTCAGCTCCCTAGTTCAGTAATTAGTGCACTGATCAGGGAGTCCGCCATTTCTAGCCTTGTGCGTCCCCATGTACACATGTGTGGATATTGTATTTTGGCTTTGCTATAGGCAACGCATAATTTATTTTCATTTAAACCTACTGATCTCAGTTCAGGAGAATCTGGGCTGACAGAAAATGGTTAAACTTACGACGTACAGAGTCATGTGACAATACAAAATGCCACTGATCACAGCGGAGTATGTCTTTGAGAGAAACGCCAACAAAACCACATCTGGTAAGAAACCAAATTAATGTTTTACATTGAAACCTGTTTGAGTCAAGAGATTAGAGTCTCATCCGATATGCCATTTAAAAAATTTGGGTTATTCATTGTGAAACGCCACAATGCTAAACACAATGTACACTATTGCGTACAATAGCACAAGGTTTTCACTATAAATCCTATATTGACTGTGCAGTTTCACACTGAGAAACTGCTTCATAAAAGCCTTCACTAAATAGGGAGCAAGGTAGCATCCTATAGCTTTCATATGAAGCCAAGTGCATTCAATCTAAACTTCCTATCAAAAGTTCATTTTTAGGCAGCAGATGATGTTTGAACCTCTTAAAACGTTTGGCAGACATGGGACAAATGGAAATCAGTAAATATGTAGATTCAGAATTTATCATGTATAATTTTATTTTTAACATGCTTGGCAGTGATCGTACGATATTGACCTGATATTAATTATACTAATTTCTGATTGGTAAAATGCTTCAGCACTGGCTATCACTTGTTTGTTTGACAGTGCAAAGAGAGAACACTGAGATTTTGTAGTCCAAGTAGAATTTTTTTTTAACATAAAAGTCAAGTACCCTGATATGTTCACTACCTAAAAATTCCCAGAATGTACCGAAAAAATCAGGAAGCATCGTTGCTCACAATGTTCCCTTACCTAAAACTTTGTCATGTCTTCTTAAGTCGTAAGAAAAGCACAAGTGTAAAACTATTAAATCAAAAGGCATATTTTCTCTTTAAAATACATTTTGATTGTATTGTAATGGTTACCTTGTCTAGTTTCTCCGTTGCCCTTTGTTTGTCATGTTCTGTCTTTTTTGTAATTCCATAGTTTTCACTTTTGTCCCTTGTTTTGTTCCATAGTCTCCTTGTCAGCGTTCGTGTTCTCTGTCATTGTTTTCACCTGTCCCTCGTTAACTTGCCTTTTGCCTCTGTTTATTCCCTCGTCATCTTGTTGGAGTTCTGTCTGTTCATCGGTCCCCTGTTCCTGTGTTCATGTATTTATATCCTGGTTTTTGGTTCAGTCCTTGTCTTTCGTTGATTGTATGTGAACGTAGTTGTATCCTGTTGATGTTCGCTCCCATGCCTGTGTTCCCGTGTTTCCAGTTCCCGTGTTTTCGTGTTTTGTTTTCATTTTGCCCATCGTGGTAGTTTTGTTTGTTCATACCTGTTCGTTTCCATTCATGTCAAATAAACCCCGCATTTGGATCCTCATCCCTTGTCTGACTCCGTCCTCAATCGCAACAGAACGAAAGACCGTACATGGATTCAGCGGGTTTTTTCAATGAGCTGACCCAAGCGGATCTGTCGATCCGCGAATACACCTATTTTTTCGTCACCGTGGCCAGCATTGGCGGATGGAGTGAGGAAGCGCTGAAAGCGGCGCATCGAGTCGGCCTGCCTACGCGCCGGGGCAAGAGCCGCCCGAACCGAGGGTTACACCTGGCGGAGTACGTCGATTTGATCTTGTCGACTTTCGCAGCTGACGAACCTCCCCTCTCGATCCCGGGTGTGCTCTCCACGGGTATCGACACCTCCACGCTGCCAGCTTGGTCCGCTCCAGAGCCGGTGTGCCCAGCCTCCTCTGTTCCCGAGCCAGTGTTCTCAACTTCGCCTGCCCTAGCGCCAGCGCGCTCAACTTTGTCTGCCCGGAGGAGGGAGAGAAGACGGGCTTCCGCCTCCCGGTCCACGCATGTCACGGTGAGCGAGCCAGAGCCCACGCAGGTCACGGTGAGCGAGCCAGAGCCCACGCATGTCACTGTGAGCGAGCCAGAGCCCACGCATGTCACTGTGAGCGAGCCTGAGTCCTCGTCAGCCACGGTCAGCGAACCCAAGCCAGCGCATACCACGGTCACCCAGCCAGTACCTGTCGCCTCAGAGGTCAGTGAGCCAGTGCCTGCAGCCTCGACTGTTCCTGAGCCAGTGCCTGTAGCCTCGACCGTCCCTGAGCCAGCGTCTGCAGCCTCGACCGTTCCTGAGCCAACGCCTGTAGCCTCGACCGTCTCAGAGCCAGCGCCTGTAGCCTCAACCGTTCCTGAGCCAGCGCCTGTAGCCTCGACCGTTCCTGAGCCAGTGCCAGAAGCCATGACCGTCCCAGAGCCAGTGCCAGTAGCCATGACCGTCCAAGAGTCAGTGCCAGTAGCCATGACCGTCCAAAAGCCAGCGCCAGTGGTCATGCCCGTCCAAGAGTCAGCTCCTCCCGAGCCTCCTAGGGCTCCGCCTCTCAAGTCTCCCGAGCTTTCCAGAGCTCCGCCTCCCGAGCTTTCCAGAGCTCCACCTTCCGAACTTTCCAGAGCTCCGCCTCCCGAGCCTCCTATGGCTCTCCCCCAGAGACTCCAGTGCCTTCTAGAGTTCCGCCTCTAGTGTATTCCACGGCTCCGCTTCCCGAGCCTCCTACGGCTCTGCTCCCAGAGACTCCAGAGCCTTCTAGGGCTTCGCCTCTAGAGCCTCCTACGGCTTCACCTCCTGAGCCTCCCTCGGCTCCGCCTCCTGAGCTTCCAGAGCCTCCATCAGCTCCGCCTCCGGGACCTGTCCCTGTCCGATGGCCTCCTCCAAGGCTCCCTGAACCGGCCCCTGCTCTACGGCCATCTCCCAGACCACCAAGACCTGTCTCTGTCTGAAGGCCGCCACCCAGGCCTCCTAGACTCGTCCCCGTCTTGTGGCCGTCTCCCAGGCCTCCTCGACCTGTCCCTGTCCTGTGGCCACCTCCCAGGGGCCCCGAACCAGTCCCTTTTTCTTGTCTGCCCCTTGTTGCCCCCTGGACTGCCTGTCTGCCCCTTGTTGCCCCCTGGACTGCCTGTCTGACCCTCGTTGCCCCCTGGACTGCCTGTCTGCCCCTCGTTGCCCCCTGGACTGCCTGTCTGCCCTTGGTTGCTCCCCTTGGTCTGTCTGCCCACCACAAGCTCCACCCCCCCAGTCAATGGACATTTGTTCTTCCTGTTTTTTGTTTTGTCACTTTTGAGCATCTGGAATCCGCTCCTTTGAGGGGGGATTATGTAACGGTTACCTTGTCTAGTTTCTCCATTGCCCTTTGTTTGTCATGTTCTGTCACTTTTGTAATTCCATAGTTTTCACTTTTGTCCCTTGTTTTGTTCCATAGTCTCCTTGTCAGCGTTCGTGTTCTCTGTCATTGTTTTCACCTGTCCCTCGTTAACTTGCCTTTTGCCTCTGTTTATTCCCTCGTCATCTTGTTGGAGTTCTGTCTGTTCATTGGTCCCCTGTTCCTGTGTTCATGTATTTATATCCTGGTTTTTGGTTCAGTCCTTGTCTTTTGTTGATTGTATGTGAACGTAGTTGTATCCTGTTGATGTTCGCTCCTATGCCTGTGTTTTGATGTTTTGTTTTCATTTTGCCTATCGTGGTAGTTTTGTTTGTTCATACCTGTTCGTTTCCATTCATGTCAAATAAACCCCACATTTGGATCCTCATCCCTTGTCTGACTCCGTCCTCAGTCGTAACATGTATGTCTTTCATCTATGATTAATATGAAAGGGAAACAATCTTTTAAATATTACATGAAGGTTAAAAATACACTCCTTTGAATTTTATATTTCTTTATTTATGTAATTTATCTTTCATAATAACACTGTATGTTTAAATATTTACAACGAAAATACACGACAGTGTCATTTATACAGCAATGTTGTTTGTGAATTATACCAGCTGTGTTTTATTGCACAAGCTTGTAATCGTGTCACAGGTGATTGAGTCATAAGAATCAGAATCAGCTTTATTGCCAAGTATTCTTACACAAATAATTAATTTGTCTCGGCGACAGGAGCTTCTAGTGCATAACAATACAAAAACTATACAAAAACAGCAGAAAGACATAGATAATAATAAAAAATAATTATACAAATACGTACATAGATACACACATACATATACATAGTGCAATTTGAATCTGTTATGTACAGTGCAAAATATAAATCAGTTATGTAGAGAGCAATTTTTTAAATATTTTTTTTTCAGAGGAATGAAATGGCAGAAGAGGTAGATGTGTTGGATAAATATTAAAAAGACTAAACTGTGTATTGCAAATAATTATAGCTTAATGGGGCAATTTTAACTGTTCATGAGATGGATAGCCTGAGGGAAAAAACTGTTCCTGTTCCTGATGGTTCTGGTGCTCAGTGCTCTGAAGCGTCGGCCAGAAGGCAACTGTTCAAAAAGGCAATGGGCAGATTGAGTGGTGTCCAGAGTGATATTTATATTTGTATAGTTCTTGAAGGGGGGGCAGGGGGCAAAACATAATCCTCTCAGCAGACCGAACTGTCCTTCGGTATAAGTGATATCACTTATAAGAATAAATGTCCCAATGTTCAGTGGATGAACACCCTTGACACTTCCCAAATTCATGTTCACGATACACTGATTCATGACATAGGGAGCTTAGGAGCTGACTAAGACATGCCCTTCATCGTGTTTGAAAATCTGAGTCATTCAATTAATCGGTTTATCTTAAACTATTCCCCCACTCTCATATGTAGCATTGCAAATTGGTTCGTTTGGAGAGGTCAAGTAAATTAACCGATTAAAAAAAAGAAATTGAGCATTACATGCACGGTATATTTTAGGTCTTCTTCTTTTAGCTAAATATTTATTTCCCTTTCAATTAAGATCACTCGATATTGCCATAGGCACTATGGGGAGTGTCCTTCTTCATGACCTTGTTGAAACCCTTATAAAATCACGCCAATCCTCTGATTGGAAATGGTGTTTGAGCCCCGCCCCTCCAGGCGTGCAGTTGGCCTATATAAGTGGGTGCTCAATCACCATTTCTTCAGAACTTTCTTCCTTCAAGACAGGTTTTTGAAGCTAAGCTCCACAAACAAATGGATGAGCAAGGCCTGATCCGGAACTGTTCAAAGAGCTCTGCACTGCAACAGATTTGGAGCTGCGAGCCACAAAATCTTGTGGTTCTGGACTGGCATATTTGGCTGAATCTCACAGAGATGCGAGACACAGAATTAGCCGCCCTCCTTGACACCCCGGTGTCACCCGATGGTCTCTTTGACAATGCCGTGGAATGATTTTCAGAGCGCTTCATCATGGCACAAAAGCAGTCCCAAGCGATGAAACACTTTATGCCAAAGAAAAGAAGAACTTCCCCATTCCCGGCATGCTTCCGATCTAATTTTGGTCAGCACCCAGCAAAGAATGCATCTCTTCCTGCTCTAGCGCAGCTAAAAGCTACTACTGAGCTGTCTGTGAAGCCACGCAAACCGTGGACCAAGTGTAAGCACCTACCATCTAAGCGCGAACACAGCGCAAATGGAAAAACACCGGCTGGGCTGAAGAAATGCTCCTGACATCCCCAGCCCCAAGAAGAGGAGCCCAGATGTTGCCCTTATTCATGGCCCAGAGACAAAGAAGGCTCGATTCAAGGCACACAGTGTTTCTCCACTCATCCCCAATATTGTTCATCGGGAATGGGACATTATTCAAAATATTGCTTCTGTGACATGGAAACACTTTTGCCGACATGGCCCAATCAGTCCTGGTTTCCATAGATGATAGAAAGTTTGGTCCAGATCTGTCAAAGGCCACAATTAAACCTAGAAAAGTCTACGTGTCTAAGGTTTTATCAATGCCTTTTTATCAGGGCTCAGGTGGTTTGTTTGCAAGCCTTCTTTTCCTCACCACTTAATTCAGATGAGGAGCAATCTATTCATATGTTGAGCGCACCTGCCAGTTTAGTCTGTCGGATCAGCTCTTTATTTGTTTTGGAGGATGCACAAAAGTTATGTCCGTGTCCAAACAAAGGCTCTCTCACTGGATCACTGATGCGATCGACTCGCTTACGAATCACAGGACGCAAATTGCTCTATTGGTGTCAAAGTGCATTCAGCCAGAGGCATGGCCTCTTCATGGGTGTGGACAAAGGGTGTCCTTACAGGACATATGTTTGGCAGCATGACGGACACGTTTGATAGATTTTATAACCTGGATGTGGCCTCCATCTCCTCACAAGTCCTCTCTGTATAGAGCGCTTCTTTCATTCAAGCGGGTGAGCCCAAGCCCTTATTACGGGTGGGCTACTGACTATAATCAACACAGCCACCTAATTATATGATATTGAACTGCTTTTTAAAAGTCATAAGCACACCTATAAGAAATAAAACCTACTTTCCAAACCTTGTTGTGAGAGGGTTAATAATCCATACTGTGTATATCTATATGGTTCTTATAGGTCCCAGACTACATTAATTACCATCTGGCATATGTGGGACAATTCATTTACTCATAAGACTTCTATATCATCAGCCAGTACCCTTTGACTCCTTATGAATATCTCTATTTAGTGTTAAAACTCTGGGAGTGTAATTTCTCGTAGTACGGCGTGATGGGATATTGTTCCCCATAGTTCTAACAGCAATGTGGAGTGAACTGAATCTAAAGGGAACGTCTCCGGTTACACATTTAACCTTGGTTCCTTAGATGAATGGAAAGAGACTTTGCAAAAGTTGGCCACACTACTACTTCAGAGTTTCCTAAAACTAGTTACTTGTCCCTCTGTCAGAAAATTCTGAAGAAATGGTGAGTGCCTGCTTATATAGGCCGACTGCATGCATAAACTGCCGTGGCTTAGACACCATTGCCAAACAGAGGATATGGGTGATTGTATAAGGGTTTCAACAAGGTCATGTGAAGGACACTCCCCATAGTGCTTACAGCAATGTCTCGTTCCCTTCATCTCAGGGAACTGAGGTTGCATGTGTAACCAGAGATGTTTAAACACACAAACTCCAAAATATAATAGATGAATTTGATCTACCAGACTCACATTCACCAAAAAAGCAACTTTAATCATCTGTTTGGGAGCATTTGAATGACCAAGGGTTACTGAAGACAGTGGATGTAAAGAAGTCAGAGGACAGAAATCATATAAAGATACACAACAATGGGACAGGATGTTTCACAAGTCATCCAACAACAAACTAGTGAGTTTAATATTTTTTGCTGTGGTGCTATAAAAGGAAAATATGCACAAAAAATCTGCATTGTTTAGCCTTTAGATTTTTCATAAAAAAAATGCACAAACATCTAAACTTTAATTGATGTAAAACAATTGATACAGGAAATATCTCAATATTAAAAAAATATGTTTTTCCAAAATGCATTGGCCATAATTATTGGCACTCTTTTATTCAATACATTTTGCAACATCCCTTTGCCAAGATAACAGTTCTGAGTCTTTACTTATAATGCCTAATAAGGTTTGAGAACACCTGGCAAGGGATCTGAGACCATTCGTCCATACAGAATCTCTACAGATCCTTCAAATTCAGAGGTCTATGTTGGTGGACTCTCCTCTTCAGTTCACCCCACAAACTGTCTATGGGGCTCAGGTCAGGGATGGCCATGGCAGAACCTTGATTTTGTGGTCAGTGAACCATTTTTGTGTTGATTTTGATGTTTGTTTTGGATCATTGTCCTGCTGAAAGATCCAACCAGGGCCCATTGTAAGCTCTCTGGCAGAGGTAGTCAGGTTTAGATTTTTTATCTGTTGGTATTTGAAAGAGTCCATAATGCCATGTATCAGAACAAGATGTTGAGGACCTCTGGCAGAAAAACAACCCCACAACATTCAAGCATGCACCACATTTAACCATGGGCATTGGGTACTGCTCTGTGTATGCCAAACCCATCTCTGGTGTTTGCTGCCAAAAAGCAATTATTTTGATTCATCTAACCATAGAACCCAGTCCCAGTAGTGTCTGGAAAACTGAAGATGCTTGAGTTTGTTGTTGGATGAGAGCAGAGTCTTTTTTTTTTAAACCCTTCCAAACAGCTTTTGGTTTTTGGATTTTTTTTAGACATTCTGACCCCAAGACCCAGCTAATTTCTGCAATTCTCCAGCTGTGATCTTTAGAGATTCTTTGGCTACTTGAACCATCCTCCTCACTGTGCGTGGAGACAATATAGACACACATCCTTTTCCAGGCTGATTCTTCTCCAGTTGATTGGAACTTCTTAATTATCGCCTTGGTGTTGGGAATGGGTAGTTCCTAGTCACCAAGGTGCACTAAAAAGTATGAAATATTAATGGGAATATACTTTAGATATATTTTACTCAAGAATTTCTGTGGGGGCCAATAATTGTGGCCAACATGTTTTGGAGAAAAATATTTATTTAATAATGTGATATTTCCCCTCATTCAATTGTTTTACTTAAATGAAAGGTTAGATTTTTGTGAACAACCTTCTTTGCTCATATTTACCAAGGATACCAATATTTTTGTCCACTACTGTATATCCCTTATATACGTTCAATTGTTGTATGACATTAATTGTTTGCCTTAGTTCTGCTGAATAATAAGAAAATGTGCAAATAATGTAAAACCGGTTAACCATTTTCTTTCTCCAATGGTAATCAAAAATAACCATCAAAAACTAACCGTCAAACACTCACACCACAGCATCCCTAAGTGTTCCATGGGACATTGTTTAGTGATGTCACTGTGTGATCTGGGAAAGCTGAGGTCGTATGGTCAGCATTGGTCTCCACGCCTCTTAATCATATTTGTGATTCCCAATTCTTCATTTACAAATTAAGCACTGCTTTAAAAAGATGTTAATAAAAATACATTTAAAAAGGTAAACAGGCTCCAACCATAGCAAAGGGTTAGAAAACACTTCTACAGTACAGTAATATCAGTCCATCCATTGGAGCAAAGACGACAGGAAGATTGACTTTTGTGCTAAAGATCATGTATGTCTTTGTACCTGTGTTCCCAAGTCTTTATCTTTTGACTCGCAGATGAAAAGTAAGAGGATTTAGAGAGTCTGTCTTTGACAGCAAGCTGCGGCATCAACTGTGCTAGAGTGGAGAGCAAGGGGACGTCGGTCAATATTAGAAGACCCAATTAAGGCAAAGTCTGAATGTAGCCAATGCTGTAATTGCAATGCCTTTCAGAAGTCATTTGATATACTTAAACAAACATACATGTAATGCACTTCTTACATTACTTGGAGGGGAGCACGGCGGCAGCCTATAAAGAGCCACTGCAGGATTCAGTGCATATAGTAAATACATAATTTAAAAAAATCATCATAGTGAGCTCAACGTGGGGCTAAAAAATTTAACATTGACTTTGACTGTTATTTGACTGTTATTTGCACCTGGGAGATGAAACTTTGTTCAAACTAATCAATTAGCAAATACCAGCTGTCTTCCCCTACAGTAGTTCCCTTCTCAGTATCTTTCTTGTTTCTGTAACAAGGACAACTTATCTTTCAAGGACAGTTTTTCATACACTAAGACTCTAAGACCCCTAATTAAGGGTAATTGTGCAATCTAGCAAATTGCATGAGCTTTGTGAGTGTATTTTGTGGGTGATTTACTAAGAATGTTCACATAATTAGCCACACATGCAAGTGGGATGGACACACCCATATTTAAAGCTGAAGTATGTCATTTCTGCGCCACTAGAGCCACCGAATGGAATTGCAAAAATAAACAATGTTTTCAAAACAGCTTTCTGAATACGCTCCTCACCTGCTTTTGTTCAAACAATCAGATAGCCCTGCCCCAACTCACACCATTGGTTGAGTAACGTTGTTGGGGTGGGTCTAAGCGAGACGCTCAAAACAACCACAATAATTTTTTTAGTGATGCAGAAACAATGTATACAGTTTTTGAGACAATTAACCTATGAATGGCTACTCATAGTTGTCTGCATATTAAGCTGGGATAGAAGTATATTAATACTGAAAAGCTTTAAAGGAGGATTTTGCATGTGGTGATTGCACCATATGTTGGCCATGCATTTCACTTGTGAATGCCACTAAATACCAGAGATGAAGTATGAAGATTTATATGATTCCTATAAAAGGAATAGTTCACCTAAAATATAATTTAATTTAAAGGACTGTTCTGGGTTCAATACAAGTTAAGCTCAAGTGACAGCATTTGTGGCATAATGTTGATTACCTTTTTTATTAAAAAATAGCAAAAATTGTGGTTGCAGAAAGGCATTTACATTGGAGGTAAATGGAGCCAGTCCATAAACATTAAAATAGTACAAATTCAATTAAAAAATTATATCTGCATGATGTAAACAGACCGGAACATAGAAGCCAATGTTGACAGCAATAGGGTAATCAACATATAATCTCTAAGCTGCATAATGGCCATCACAAATTTCATAAGTTTACATGTTATTATTCAGATAAACAAGTGGTAAAATGTGGCTCCTTATAAAGTGCCCTCTGCCCATGTTAAGCGATTTAATGCACATTCACACATACTGGTCTGATAAGCTTCAGAGTTTCTTGTACTGCTTTGCAGTTTCCTTCAACTATAAAAGCTTGCATGACTGGAACAAGAACAAATATCAATAGAGTGGAATTCAATAAGAATCTAAATATTACAAGTATTGCTAGTGCAACACAAGGCTTTGCTTTCAAAGGCATATACACCATCATATCTCTTTCTCTCGTCCAACACCTAAATGAAAAACATCCACAGTGCTTCCCAGTGGACTCAATTGTAACTGTGCGATTTGGTAAGAAATTCAGAGGGAACATACAGATTTCAACAATACTTACGGCAGTGGAGCACGTGCGTGGCAGCCATGTGCTTTCAATTAGACTGGCCATGCGAACAAGAGACCCCCAAACGTTCCAAGTTGGAGGACAGATTTCTGTCTGGTGGCCAAGGGAAGGGAACGCCTCATCAGTCCCTTATAATATAAGAAACCTTATAATTCCCTTGTCTTCGTGCCCTTGACTTTGATATATTCGACTACCATGGGTGTTGCGGCACGGGGGTATTCGGTGATGCCGCCGGTTTAGGAGACACTTGCAGGTTCTCGCTCGCCTGGCTCAGCATCATCATTAAAAAGACCCACTCTCCCCACAAAACCATGCAGGACCACCTCCACGCTTGTGGGGAAGGCTTATCAGACAGCAGGTCAGGCTGGTGTAACACTATGGCAGTGTTACAGGCGTACCAGGCTGATCTGCTGAAGGACCTGAGTGCGGGCCCCACGGTCGACAAGGAGGCTTTCTCCGAGCTTCGTCGAGCCACGGATCAGTCTCTCCGTATGACCAAGCAAATGGCCAGCGCCACTGGCCAGTCTATGTCTGCTCAGAAACAAAGCGTGGGGAGTCGTGCTCCCCCTCATAGAGACTGGGGACCGGCACGTCGCCCTCAGCATCCCTCAAAGCAAGACATCAGGGCCGTCATTTCTAAGAGGAAAAAACCCTGACGGTCTTTTGCCCAGACTTGTGAGGGTAGCCCCCCTCGGGACGGGGCACTTGTATCATACACTTTGACCCTCCCGATACCCCCACAAAACCTCTCCATTCTCGCCGCCTCTGGTGTTTCGGGAGTTAGAGGCTTCCGGTGAAATGTTGGGTGTACCGTTGCTTCCTGCCTCAGTCCAGGACATGGAACATTTGACATCCCCTCAACAGGAAGTGTCAAAATGAATACCCATCTCAGAGAACCTGGCAGCATGGAAACTTTTGCCAGGTATTTCCATGTGGGTCCTAAGAACAGTAGAAAAAGGCTACACAATTAAATTAGTTCGCTCTCCGCGTTTAAACGGTGTGGTTTCCACTACCGTGAAACCAGAGTAAGCATGTCTACTGTGGAAAGAATTGGTCAAAGGGGCCATAGAATATGTTCCCCTTCCAGAGAAAGAGTCAGGTTATTACAGCAGATACTTCCTGGTTCCCAAGAAGGGTGGGGGGGGGGTTGCATTCGATCTTAGATCTTCGAGGCTTGAATCGCTCAGTCAGGGCATTGAAGTTCAAGATGCTAACAATCAAAACGGTCGTGTTCCTAATACAACATCACGATTGGTTGGTCACGATCTATCTCATGGACGCATACCTTCATATTGAAATTCTGCCACAGCACAGGAAGTTCCTGAGATTCACTTTTGGGGGCAGCCTTCCAATATCGGGTTCTTCCATTCGGCCTAGCCCTATCACCCCGCACATTCATGAATTGCATGGATGCAGTACTGGCTCCTTTGCGACTCCTGGGCATCCAGGTTTGGAACGAGATGCTGCGCTTCATTGACGCACTGGGATGCCCCAGGACTGCTCTTCAGACAAAATACCTCACTATGCACCTGTGACGCATCTATTTATAGCCCTGCTTCAGGTGCATCCAATGATGTCACCAGTAGAGGCTATAAATTCAGGTCAATTTCATTGACATGTTGCACACATATTCAAACTGGTCACACCTAAAGTTGTTCCCAAAGCGCTAATTCAGCGCAGAATCTCATTCTGTTTTTATCAGTTAAGTAACCCGAGACGTTACTGTTTCCCTTTCTGTACACGTACCACTGTGCACGCTTAGGGAGGGCCACTCATCATTTAACTGCAGTAGCTACAAGCGACCATTAACTTCTGATATGCCTCGCATCCGTTTATTTTGTGTGGGCTTCATAGAGCACGATAACAGACAGTCTTACATCTCCTTCGAGTGGGACATGGGAGAACTGAGTCGAAGATTCATTGGTTGCTCGAACGTGTCAGCTGTCCAATGGCATTTTAAAGCTCAATTGTCAAATGGATAAAGAAAAGCAATTGGCAAATCTAAAAAGAAAAGCCAAAGTAAAATGTAAAAGAAAAGCCATTGGCAAATGGATGAAGTAAAGAAAATTGCAAATAAATGAATAAAAGCAATTGCCAAATGCTTTTTAAAAATCTGCATTTTATAAAATTACTTATTAATGTGCAATTTTATTGTTACATTTAATTGCCTTTTCAACATGAATTAAATACATGATTTAATAATTCACAATTTTATTGTTAAAAATAATTACATTTTTAAACATGAATTATATAAACATATGTGTCTATACTATTGTCAACTTATACATTTGTTTATTTATCCACATTTTTGTTTTCAAATTAATAGATTGATCATTTATTTCTTAATTAGCACTCTGTGGCATTCATAGTGCACATACCAAGTTGGAGGACTTTACATGTGCTATAAAGTTTGCAAATGTTTTTATATCAAATTAGGTTTTAAGTGTTTAAAAATGTAAACGGTTTAGTATACTAAGTCTATTCCTATAACTCTATTCCCCTCTCTCTCTATCATTGTCTCTCTCACTCTCTCTTCCATTATCTTAGGTTTCTCATTTGTCTGTATCACTCGTCTCTACTTACCTTGAACATAGGAAAGGTCACCTCACTCATCTGAGCGTGTTGTGGGCCACCTTCACAAGAAATTAATGGTTTGTGCCAACGATTGCTGCCTCTCCCTCCCCAGCGTAATATTTTTGGTTTACTTAAAGGACACATTTATTGAAGGAATATATAAAAATGAATTCCTGACAGGTACTTAGTTTGATGCATTTGTATATCAAGCCTCCCCCACCCCCCCTTTTTTTTTTTGCTCCATTGCTCAAGTAAGGTATTTTAGAGACAACTGATATACTGTATAATATAGAGTGTCAGCTTTCAGTGAGGCAAGAGTGCTTTGTGATCTGTAGGGTGCAGTTTTAAGTGTTGACTGATGTTTTTTGTTCAGATTGGGGGTTGCTGAGGGAAATCATTGGTGCATCCATGCCTTTGGTGGATCTTTACACTCTTACAACTGTCGGCTTATGGTTGAAATGATCTGCCAGCCTCACAACTAGACTAGAGCAAATAATCTACTCTACTTGTCCTTCCAATGACCTGAGCAACATTTACTCACATTTCAAATATTATAGGAGTCAAAATATTTTCAAATGGTCAATAATTTTTTTTAACATTTCTTTTCATTGAAGTGTAAAAACTGATGCTTGAAAAAAAAATTATATCTATATGGCAAAATAATATATATTTTGTGTAGCCAAAACAATATTTTAAATATATAATAAAGCAAATAAACTTATTTTAAAGTATATATGATCAATAGATTTTCCAGATATATTTTTTGGCCATTTATTTAAATGTGTGTGTGTGATATATATATATATATATATATATATATATATATATATATATATATATATATATATATATATATATATATATATTCAAATAAATACAGTAATAATTTACTATTATAATTATTTGTTTATTTATTTTTAAGTATACAAACATGGCCAAAATATATTTTGACAATACAAATTACTTTAAAATCTAAATATATGAACATATTCCAAAATATATGTTTTGGAATATAAAGCTAAATACACTATAACGGGTTGATGTACTCAAATAAAAGTTCTTAGAGTTTATTCTAATCTTTTTGTCATGTATTGCATTTTTGTTCTTAGACTTTTATGTTTTTTGTCTAGTCTGAATAGTGCACTGAAGGAACTGATGCCTTTGGCTGATACTCACTGGACACTCTGCAAATATGTGGAGAAGGCTCTGGAACTTTGAGGATCCCTTTACACAGTGGATTATGGTGGGAACTCCGGGCCAAAACCTGCATCTTCTGCTCCATTGCCCAAGCCTTCCACGGCTCCTTGCTCTAAGCCTTCCACGGCTCCTTGCTCCAAGACTTCCACAGCTCCTTGCTCCAAGCCTTCCATGGCCCCTGTCTCTAAGTTGAATGATCTGCCACTGATGTCAGTGCGTAGGGCCCTGAAGACCCCACCTCACAAATTGTCAGCACTCACGGCCAACGAGCCAGCACCCACGCATGCCACGGACAATGAGCTGGAAGCCTTGTCCGTCTCAGAGCCAGCGTTGCCAGCCTCGTCCATCCCAGAGCCAGCGTTGCCAACTTCAGCCGTTCGTCGGAGGAGAAGAAAGGCTTCTGTTCCCAAGTCTCTTCCTGTGTTCACGACCACGGAGGTCGTTCCCGAGTCTCTACCAGTGTTCACTACCACGGAGGGGGTTCCCGAGTCTCTGCCAGTGTTCACGACCATGGAGGTAGTTCCCGAGTCTCTGTCAAGGTTCACGACCACGGAGGTGGTTCCAGAGTCTCTGCCAGTGTTCACATCCACGGAGGTGGTTCCCGAGTCTCTGCCTGCCTTTGTTGATCCTCTCCTGTCTCCGCCCACAGAGTCTTGCACGTCTCCTCCCACAGAGTTTTGCATGTCTCCTCCCACAGAGTCTTGCACGTCTACTGTGTAGCATTTATTTATTAAGTGAATTAAATGTTCTAAACAGATGATTTTTTAAGGGTAATGCTCTAACGAGTTCTACATCAATAAAATCGACCTCCTTACCTTAAACCTAAACCTTACTGATAGTGTCATAAAAGCAAATGTGAGATGAAAAATGTGATCGCTAAAGCCACTACGTACCTTTGTGGTGCTTCTACAATAATTTCGACTCATGTGTTTGCTTGCATGCTCTTCAGAACTCGTACCCCAGTGGTCCTTTGCGCTGCAAGTGCAACACTCTTTCAGTTAATCTACTGCACAATTAGATCATGCTTGAAAAAGCTTGAACTGTAAATGTATTTGGTTACACAATGCAAACATTCAAATGTATTGATTTAAAAGTCATACACTAGACTAAAAATGTTTAGATGTCATAAGATAGCATTGTGTGAGCAACAGGGCAAAAAGTACATCTTTATGATCCGATAATCTGCCATTCTATTCATTATTTGTGTGAAAGTGAATAAAAAGTCATTGTTTTTGTAGCGCCTTTAGTGTTCATTTTACCAGGAAACTGCCACGATATGTACAACGAGCCATGTAAAAATAATTTTTAAAAACTGTAGGTAATGTAACACAATCATACTCTATATAACCATGAGTTCAAGATGAGTTATCAATATTTTTGGTCCATTGTCCACTTCAGCTTTACGTCCAAATATGGGAACAATTTATTAATGAAATATTTCACCCAAACAATTGCCATAATGTTGCTCCAAACCTGTATGACTTCCCTTCATCTGTGGAGTACAAAAGGCTAAATTAAAGTTTTAAAGGATTATTTGCTATTTAATGAAAGTGAACAGTGAATCCTTACTTGATGACCCCCAAGTTGATTCGTCAACCTCATTGGCTCTTGTGAAATAGTCATGATGATTGGTCACAAGATGCAATAAGAACCAATTAGGTTTTATGTTTGATATTTCAATGCTTTGTTTTAAGGATATTTTTGTTTTCTTTTGTATTATAAACAATGGTGGTTCTCTGTTGGATCGCCACTTGATGTCCAAATCTAGATCCTGAAACAAAGACTGTTGAGAATCACTGTGTGTGTGTGTGTGTGTGTGTGTGTGTGTGTGTGTGTGTGTGTGTGTGTGAGAGAGAGAGAGAGAGAGAGAGAGAGAGAGAGAGAGAGAGAGAGAGTGTGTGTGTGTGTGTGTGTGAGAGAGAGAGAGAGAGAGAGAGAGAGAGACAAAGAGAAAGAGAAAGAGAAGTCTGGGTCTGTACATTGTCAATGGTAGGACACAAGGGGACACTTTAGGTAGATTTACATTTGGCTCACCTCTTGGGAATAGCACAGTAGATTATATGATAACAGACTTAGATCCTTCATCTCTCAGAGCATTCACTGTTAGAGAACTAACCCCTCTATTTGATCACAGCCAAATAAATGTATATCTTAAAAGGACAAAGACATTAATAACACACAGCCTAGTAAGCTGTGCAATATCAGAAAACTATACAGATGGGCTGAAAACAGCACAGAGGTGAACCAGACAGCAATTAACAGCCAAACAATACAACTGCTCTTTGACAACTTTCTGGATATTATGCTCACACTAAAGAAGGTGTTCGTATGGATGTGAGAAATATAATTTATATGTTTGAAAAATCAGCAAAACAGTCAAAAATTAAAACAAAAACTGGACAAAATTACACATCCAAAAAATGACAAAAATTGGTTTGATCAAGATTGTCAAGAAATTCATAAAAAAATATTCAGAATGCTTTCTAATAAAAAAAAAACAGAGATGCAAATAACACAGATTCGCCTTATTTACTGAGAATCATTAAAACAATACAAACATACACTCAGTACCAAAAAAAGCACAATATACCCAAAAGCAACCGACAATCAGGGGTGGAATGAGTACTAAAATTCATACTCAATTGGAAGTACTGTTACTTCCCAAACAATTTTGTTTGAGTAGAGTAAATGTAGCTGTCCTGAAAACTACTCAAGTAAGAGTAAAAGAGTAGCTTATTTAAACGTTACTCAGTTGCAAAAACCTATGCCCCATGATAACGAACACTGTATGAACACTTTTAAAATACATCACTTATCTATGATAAACACTAGGGGTGTGCACGAGTAGGCGAACATTTGAATATTCGTTATGCAATAATTATTTGAATAGTAAAAATACTATTTGAATTTTGCAAATTTGTGCTTTGCTGGCCATATATACAGTGAGATGCATGTTCAATCCTGAACACACAAACTAAAACTGGCAGTTATAACAGAATGCACAGGGTGGTTCTGTTGAGTGTGGACACAAGTTGATCACATTTGTTGATCAAACGGTTCTGTCAGTACATTCAGATCATGGACACCAATAAAGTGGGTTATTGTGAGAATGTGGCTTATTGTGAGAAAGCTGGTTTCCTGTTTAAATGTACTGGATAAGCGGTGTACACTTTACTCTCGTATATGTGCAGCTCATCAGAAAGCAGCATCCCCATAGCAACGGAATCCCCGCAAGGCTTCTGCAAACAACAAACATGGCATCCGAGAAAGACTTTGCTAGCTGAGGTAAGGGACATTCAATCATTTAAACTGGTGTTTACAAATGAGTATTGTTTACCGAGCATGTGGATATGCTTGTTTATCTAAACAAAAAATAAGGTACAATATAAACATAACTATTTATCACGCATAAATATTCGAATACCAAAATTATTGATGAATGCCCATCCCTAATAAACACTACATGAATCTGATTCCAAAAATTAAAAGGGAGACACGATAACAGAAATGAAGATTAAAAAGTTATTTTCAAGAAACTGATCACCATTTTAAATCATAATGTATGAAACAATTACATTTAAAATCAGTTCCCTTAATGCCGACAGAGCGTTATTGTTGTGCATAAAACATGTTCAAAACAATGCAAGGAGAAGAGTAATTTTTAGAAGAGTATCTCAGCCCTTTTGGTCCATACAATGAAAGTGAATCGTGCTAAAATATTGAAGCTACACAAATCACATAAATCAGCATAAAAGTTGTCCAATCCATGTCTTCAGAAGCAATATGATAGATGTGGTGAGAAATAAATCAACATTTAATTCCTTTTTACTATCAATTCTACTCTCTGCTCAGTTAATCTCTGAAATCATGGATTAAGCCACTGGGGTTGTATGTATTACTTTTATGCTGCTTTTATGTGCTTTTTGGTGCTTCAAAGTTCTGGACACCATTCACTTTCACTGAATGGACCTACTGAGCTGAAATATTCTTCTAAAAATCTTAATTTGTGCTCTGCAGAAAGAAAGTCATACACATCTGGGATGGCATGAGAGTGAGTAAATGATGAGAGAATTTTCATTTTTGAGTGAATTATTTCTTTAAGTAAAACATGGGGGCCAGACTGTCCTCCTTTTGAGATACAATGTTTAACATTGATTTAGTTCTTGTATCTTTTAAGCCCAGAAATTGTTGTGTTCTCATTCTCATGCATAATGCACAATTTTCTGAAGTTTGTGACTAGTGGAATGTTCTGCTCAAGTATTGCTGTACAAATGTTGATCTTTATAAAGGCTAAGCATAATTATAAATTATTTTATCATCTCTACTTTCCTTGTAATTTATTATACCAATTAACACTCTCTCTCTCTCGCTCTACGTCTGGGGCGGTATTATAAAAAAAAAAAAAAAAAGATATTTAAAATATCAATGTTTAATTCTATTAGGCCTACATTAATACTTTTAAAGCTACTCAAGTTATACAGCCAAAAGTAGTGAGTGTTTTTCTCGTTTCCTTGTTATTGTTGTTTGATTAATAGCCTTTAAATGATATATAGCCTAATAGACAGTGTTCAATTCACGTACATGTAGGCCTACACTTCAAGTCTGACATTTTGATACAAATACGCTTTTTGTCCCACTGTTTAAAGTTCACTTTAGACATACACGTCTGCGTTTACATTAAATCCTCATCAAGATAGGCATTGGCGGAATTATTGTGTATGAGATCATTTAGGCGCGAACCCGCAGTCGCGCTCTCGGAGCGCGTACAAACATGAACCCTGCCTGTCAATCAAACAATGCGCCGTTACAGACGTCAGGAAATAAAAAGTAAATGTCAACCTATAGCATGAATTCCAACCAGTTGTTGTCTTGCTATCGCTGACTTCTAGATGTATGATAGGCTAGATATAGAACACTACTCAAAAGTTTGATTGAGGACATTTATCTTTTTCCGACAAATATCTAGATAATTGTAATCTCTCACAGAAGACCAATAATCTCAGTGATAGATAGTTAAATTACAGACTACATTATAGACATAATTTAGTAAGCAGTAATATGAAATTTACCTCATTATGTTTCTTCAAATAAACTCACATGATACAGTCAAGCAATTGGCCTTTTTCACAGCGAAAATCCCTTTTAGGTGCGGCCATGCTGTTCATGTGTTGAACTGTGTTTGAGGCATTCTCCACAAATGGCGGTATGGCGCCAAATCTGCAGCTGCTGTTCAAATTTGTTTAAATTTAAATTTAAATTGTGTTGATAGATCAAAATAAATTCAGGACAGGGAAGTAGAGAACACAGACGGTGGGAAAATAGCGCAGTAAATGTACTCAATTAAAAGTATAACATTTTTAAACGACTTATAAAAGTACAATTATTGGGGGAAAAGTAGTTAATTACAGGAATGTGAGTATTTTTAATTTGTTACTTTACACCCCTGCTGACAATAATCGAGAAGTCAGTCAATACAAAACTTTTTGCGACAACTGCAACAAATTAAAAAAAAAAAAAAAAAAACTGACCTGGAAGAATTGGCAATCCAAAACGGACAAATATGGGAAACGCATTTCCAAACATTATTTAATAAAGTAGAAACTGGCACACATTGTAAGCAAAATCAAATAACTAAACAATTGGAAATACTAGAATATAAATCAAAACCCATTAGACCTTCCTATTAGTGAAAAGGCCAAATTAATTAATTAATTCTCTAAATCACAAAAAAGCATCTGGAACAGATAGGACTGAAATGTTAAAATATACCAGCACTAAATTGCAATCAGCCATTTTTTAATTATTCAATGTGATTCTGAGTGTAGATTCATTCCCTGACATTTGGAATCAAGGACTGGTTACACCCATAGTTATAAATGGAGATGAATTTGACCTGAATAATTACAGAGGCATTTGTGTGAGTAGCCTATAGCAACCTGGAAAGTAATTTTTTAGTATAATAGATTTGAGATTTTGGACTTCACAACACAATGTTTTAAGTCAAATTGGATTTTTACCAAATTATAGTAAATCTGACCATATTTACACATTACAAACCTTAATTGAAAAACATGCTGTCTAAAATAAAGGAAAACATTTTGCATGCTTTATTGACTTGAAAAAAGCATTTGATTCAATCAGGCACAACAGATTATTTTACAAACGCATTGAAAGTGGCATAGGAGGGAAAGCCTATGGCCTCATTAAATCAGTGTAGACTGAAACTAAATGTGGTGTCAAAATTTGCAAAAAAAGAACAAGATTTCTTTCCCAGGAGTGTGAAGTGAGACAGGGTTGCTGTTTAACATTTACATCAACAAACTGGCTATCAGTCTTGAGGGATCTACAGACCCTGGGGTGTATTCCAGAAAGCAAGGTTAACTTACCGTCAGATAAACCTTAAACTCTTGGTTGATTAACCCCAAACTTACTTACTCTAGGTATGTCGGTTCCAAAACACCTGTGAGGAGTTAGTTTAATCAACCTCCTATTGGTAACCTAGAGTTAATGCGCGCACGGCGAGTACATAAAGACATTTTCAATGGATCGCAGATTTCAGGAGTCACCATGGAAACCAAGGTAGAAAAAAAGTGAGCTACATACTTCGGTAAAACTGAGTTGGAGGTTTTGATGCTTGCTTATGAAGACTATAAGCCCGTTATAACTAAAAAAAGCAATTCTGCTGCATCAGCAAAAGAAAGAGAGTTGGCTTGGCAAAAAATAACGGACAAAGTAAATGCGTGAGTTTAGAAAATTATAAATGGGCTATTTTCCCCTTTCATTAGGCAAAAATTCTTTGGGGCATGTAAAAATAGACAAGTAGCCTATTTACTTGTTGGCCTCCATACATTTCTTAATATTACAGTAGTAATGCACATAATTGGCTAGTTATATGTTAGCTTCTTCTTCTTATAAGGTGTAATCCTTCTGGAGCCAGAAGAAGTGTGAGCCAAGTCAAAATGAAACACAAAAACATTCTCCAGCAAGGTAATATTTTCTAAACTTACTAAACTTGTTACTGACGCCATGTAATTTAGTATTTAATGTAATTTCGTTTTCTATGTAGCCAATAGAAAGAAGGCTGAGGCCCGTAAAACAGGTGGGGGTCCACCTCCACCTCCCCTCACCCCAGCGGAGGAGCTGGCACTGTCCCTTAACAAAGGGCGACCTGTGGTCAATGGGATTCCAGGGGGCAGTTCGTCAGACTCCACTACCAAGACAAGTGGCTTAGTAAAATGTAGGTGTACCATATTAATACTTATGATTTATTGATGTTTTCACTGTTTTTGTCAGTATTTTAATAAAGAAAATCATCAACACAGTCACCATTTTAAAAAGGCATTTTGAATGCATTTTACAGTGATTGATTCACTTGTGCAGTGTGCATGCTGCTTTGACTGCATATGCTGGATACTGTAATCTTATTACTAGTACTCTTAGATGTTCCTAATGTCCTTCTTTATTAGTTGTATTTATTTAAGAATATACATTGAGTATTGAATATGCATGATTATCTTATTGGTTTAATTATCTTGCAGTTGCTGATGGCCACATTGTATTATTGGATCCTCCTGCAACACCACACTCTGTCACAGTTGTAAGTGAGTATTGTCTTTAGGTTTCTGTTTGCTAGCTAGACCAAGCATCCTTCCTTATTTTCACTGTAGGATGACGATGAAGAGACCACTTCTGCTGTGACAGAAACAGAAAATGTGGGGAGTCCCATAGAGGTATGATGCATAGAATGCATTACCCTTTTTTTACATAAGAGAATAAATAAATTGTCATTGTCATTTTACAGAATATGGCAGGAGAATTTAATACAGCTGAGGGTCCATCTACTTCCACACAGAATCTTAGCAGTGTAAGAAATGTTCTGCAGTTCTCCTTCCTCATTTAAATATTTGGTCTGTGTTTGTATTACAGACTTTTTCAGTCATGTTTAATTATTCTGTCTTTCTAGTTGCCTGCCAAAGAGCTGTATAAGGTCCACCTTCAAAAGCAAATCAGAAAAAGTGACATGGAGATGGACCTTATACAGCTTCAAATGGAGGAGAAAAGGCTTAACCTAAAAAAGGCCAGACTTGAAATTGAATTGCTGGAGCACCAGCTTAAGGTGGGAAACAGTATGTGAACATTAATCTGTCATTTGTTGTTGAATGAAATCTAAAGCAATAAATACAAATGTCTTTTGTTACAGGAAATAAAGAAACAATGAACAACACTTGACTGTTAACTGGTTTTAATTAAAGTGATTTTGGCAAATCATGTCTCGTACTACCCTGCCATCTCTTTGGTCTACTGGGTTCACTGGGGGTTCCTCTTGGCCATCTTCATCAAGAGAAGGGGGGGCCCTCTCACCTCTCAGTGTGGCAATGTTGTGAAGAACAGCACAAGCAGCTATGAGGTCACATGACCTTTCTGGGCTGACCCTGAGCCCACGCAGGCACAGAAACCTTGCCTTCAGGATGCCTATGGTCATTTCCACCTTGACCCATGTTCTGCTGTGGGCCAGGTTGAATTGTGCCTGTGGTCCAGGCTCAGGTTCAGGGTAGGGTGTCATCATATAGGGCAGACAAGGGTACCCTCTGTCCCCCAGCAAGTAACCATTGAAGTGTCCTATAAAGGTAGTTAAAGTGTATAATTGCATAAAAAAGATAATAAAAAAAAAAAAAAAAAAACATTGTGTAAGGCAAAACATACCCTGTTGAAATTTGTGGCACAATGATTACTCCCTAAACATTCTGGCATCATGTACAGACCCTGGCCATTTGGCTTCAACATTAGTGATGAGGTGGGTTGCATCACATATTGCCTAGTTAGTGGGGACCAGTAATGAGGGTGATTTAATGGTTTAAACACCCAAACATTTAGCACCCAAAAAATCTATTGTCACCTGCACATTGATGCTATGGATTGACTTCCTATTAACATAGTCTCCTTCATTGACTGAAGGAGCTTTAATGGGAATGTGGGTTCCATCAATGCACCCAATCACATTTGGGAACCCTGAAATTGAAAGTTATATAATTAGAAACATTTAAAATGATTGTGACTGTATACAGTATGGATAGATTAAGTAAATGGTCTGTCATAGAATATCATAGAATGGACAAATCCGCCACTCTGTGGAATTCCTCTTTAATGACCCTCGGTGGTTTATGGCCAGGGAACTGCACAAAAGTGTGAAGGAACCATTTGAGTGCAATGCATACTGTACGAACAGCCCTACACACAGTTGCCTTTCCCACATGCTCTGCATCGCCTACTGTGTACAAAAAAACTCCCCGTCGCAAAAAAGCGAAGGGCAATGCACAAAATGTGCTCCGTGTTAAGCGCTAATCGCGATGTGTCACGTTTGCTATGTATGGTTTCAAAATCTTCGTTAAATAAATTAACGATTCTTTTGAAAAACGGTAACGCTCCCGCAAATATTAATTTGGATATGAAAACACATCGATACGTGGTCGTATCACTCTCTCACGGCGGAAAAGATTTCGTATTATCTGTGCTTCCACATCCACTGGATCGTCTTCAAAAGGGCACGCCATGCTCCGTCACCTCTCTGAAACAAACTAACTCTGGAACATAACCTGGTCCGGAGCAGGTTAAGTTCAGAGAGTGAGTTGCTATGACTACTAACATACCCTGAAAGTTACCTCCGTTTTTGGAACCGAAAGTTGAGGTTATCCGCTTACTTACTCTTAAACATACCCGGGTATGTCACATAACCTGCTTTCTGGAATACACCCCAGGTCTCACGCTTTACGAATCAGAAATCAAATCCCTGCTGTATGCAGATGACCAGGTTCTGTTGCCCCCACTTAACAGGGTCTACAGCAGAACCTGGACCTGCTAGAGAAATACTGTCAGACCTGGGCCCTTACAGTAAACCTCAATAAAACTAAAATCATGACCTTCCAGAAAAGATCCAGATCCCATGGAGTGCACTTCAAGTGAAATTAAACTTTATCCCTGCAGTGAATGAACAGAGTTCATTCTAAGTCTTAAAACGACAATGCCCCATAGAGATACCTCTCAGAATTTGGTTAAAAAAATTTGAATCAGCGATTGAGCCAATTGCCCTGTATGACAGTGAAATGTGGGGTCCACTGACAAATCCAAATCAAGAATTCACCAAATGGCATAAACATCCAATAGAGACAGAATTCTGTAAAAATATTCTACAAGTACACGGGCACATAAAAAAATAACACATGCATGGCAGAATTAGGCAAATATCCACTAAATATAAAAATACAAAAATGGGCAATCAAATTCTGAAAACATCTAAAACTCAGTGACCCTTAGTCATACCATTATAAAGCCCTGCAATACCAAGAGTTGAGCAAAGAAACCAATCCCCTCACTCAGCTGGTCCGGAGGTTTAATCGATTTAGAAGATGGATTTTAGAAGAGGGAGTGGTACTCCAGGTTGCACCGTGGGGATTGTCCCTGTAATAAGGGCTCTGTAAGTCGCTTTCGATAAAAGCGTCTGCCAAAAGCATAAATGTAAATGTATATGGCGCCGGTGTGTGTGCCTTGCCGTCTGCTCCCCTCTCTTCTTTTAATCTTTATTTTATTCATGTATATATTCATTGCTGGTTTATGATCTCCAAACTCTGCTTGATATACGCAACTCAGTTGTTAAGCTTTCCACGCTTTATCTGAGTGGGCCTCGCTTCTGCTCCCATCCTCCTTCACCAAACGTCCCTGATTACCTGTGCTGGAGGGCTTTTGATACAGGGAGGTTGAGACAGGGAAACAAGTAAAATAATATAAGCATAGATGCCATTCAATTTATTGCAGAGTTATTGTTGTGCAGGTAAGTGAGGACCCAAAAGCGATATAACAAAAATAGAGTCTTTAATGACAGTTCAATGCAGCAATAATGAAGAACACAAATCTTCTCCTTGAGAGGTAAAAGGCAAACACAAACTACCCGCAGAGAGGGCGATAAATAACGGAAACTTCTTCTGATAACTTTCAGTGAGAGCCCATAGGCAGCAGTCGGGGGTAGCAGTGAAGCGGCGACAGGCTGCATGTTCTCCAAGGGTAGACAAGGGTCGAGGCGAGACTGTAGTAACCAGACCACTCGCTGCGTAGGACGAACTGGACAGAATACAAATATCGAGACGGTTAGCAGTGAACAGGTAGTGTGGTAAGGCGGATGCCAACAGGACAGGATAGGACAGGACTGGACAGTGACAAACGAGACAGTGGTTAGCTTCTTGCGTGTGAAACTCTAGTGAGACTCAGACAAAGAAAGCAGGAAAAGCAGAGAGGGAAGTAGAGGCCTAATCAGCGGGGAAAACGGGAACAGGTGGGAAGAGAACTAACAAGGAATTAAGGGGAGATGAGGAACAGCTGGACGAGGAGAGAAAGGAAAGGAAAAGTAACCTATAAAGACCAGCAGAGGGCGACAGAGTAGAGAGAAAGAACAGGAACAAGACATACCATGACGGGACGAGACAAAAAACATGACAGTTATAAATCATGATCAATGTTTCTGGTTTCTGGTGAGGTCAGACTAAACTAAAGCAGCCTAATTGTGGGTTGGAGGATAAATTAGGTGTATGCCTGGCTAAATAGAGGAGTCTTAAATCTAGATTTAAACTGAGGGAGTGTGTCTGCATCTCAAACAGTGTTAGGGAGACTATACCATAGTTTAGGAGCCAAATATGAAAAGGATCAACCTCCTTTTGTAGATTTTGTTATTCATTCTAGGAACTATTAACAGGCCAGAATTTTGCTTGGATCTTCTCTTTATCACAGAGACTTGGATTAAAATTGGAGACCTAAGTTTTCTGAACTAGTCCCTCCAAACTGCTCATTCTTTAATTTCCCTCGGACCACTGGTCGTGGTGGAGGTATGGCTTACTTCACTGCCGCTCCGTACCCAATGCAATATATCATAGTTTTGAGGTTATGTTGCTCCATATGAAACTTGTTAACCCTGTGTTGTTGGGGGGACAAGATTTGATAGCATTATACTGTTGGGTGATTTTAGCATCCACTTATGCTGTGCTTCTAATCCACTATCTAAGGAGTTTTTAACACTTATTAACACCTTAGATTTTGTTAATTGGGTAAATGGCCCCACTCATTCTCATGGTCATACACTTGACTTGGTATTAGGGCATGGAATATCTGTTGACAGTATTGAAATCTGTGACAACACCTTTTCTGATTACAATCTAATCCTATTTTCAACCTCTCTCTCTGACTCTGTGGTAAAAGTCCAATCTCAGGTACGCTTGTCACGTATATTTTTTCCACACTCTACAGATTTATCAAAAGCATATAACGAGGTCCGTAAACCTCTGGATTTTGCATCTTCAACAAATAATTGGGATGCTGAAGAACATCTCAATTTATTCAATTCCATCTGTTCAAAAACCTTAAACTCTATAGCTCCACTAAAGGCATGTCACCGAAAACCGAAATCAGAGCCCTGGTTTAATGACACTACGCGATCACTCAGGCAGATCTGCCGCCAGGCAGAATGTAAATGGAAAACCATTGGACCATCTACAAGTGTCTCATGAAACAATAAAGAATGCACTGTCCACCTTTCAAAAAGCTGTCAAATCTGCTAAATCGAAATATCTATCTGAGATTATAATTAAAAACTCTTTTTTCCACCATCAGCGCAGTTTTAAATTCAATTAAAACAATATTCCTGAGACATTAGTGGATTTATTTGAAAACCTTCTTATTTTCTTTTACTAAAAGGTCACCATTATTAGATCTCAGCTGCTACCAGATGTTCATGACCTGGTTGAAACTCCATCTTGTTCAGCTGTTTGGAGTAAATTTGAGCCTGTTTCTCTCCAATTATGCAGAAATTCTCTCCAAATAATGTCATACCACCACGCTTTTTCAAACAAATATTTGACACTATTGGTCCAGATTTACTGTCTGTTATTAACAACTGTCTCTGCAGTGGGACTGTCTCGACTTGCCTTAAACTTGCAACGGTGACACCTCTCCTCAAAAAACCTACTTTGGATCCTGCTATCTGTACCAATTTTAGGCCTATCTCTAACTTGTCTTTTATTGCGAATATTATGGAAAAGGCAGTTTTAACCCAGTTGCAATCATTCTTAAATAGGAACTCTATCATTGAACCTCTCCAGTCGGTTTTCAAGGCTTTGCATAGCACAGAATCTGCTCGACTTAAAGTACTGAACGACATTCTAATGACAACAGACTCTGGGAATGTCATGGCCCTGGACCTCTTAGATCTTAGCTCAGCATGACCTGGTTGACCACAATATCCTTATTTCTCGCCTCGAGCATTGTGTTGGTATACGAGGTACGGCTCTGGACTGTTCCGGTCATATCTATCAGATAGAAGCTTCTCTGTTGCAGTGGGTCAGCACACCTCCTCTGTGGCACAGCTTACCTGTGGTGTTCCGCAGGGCTCGATGCTCGCTCCTACCCTATTTTCTTTATATATGCTTCCTATGGGCGCTATTTTTAACTAATATGGAGGTGTCATTTCATTGTTATTCTGACAACACACAGATCTATGTACCTATAAAACATCATGACCAACAAGCTCTTGACCCTCTCTTAGCTTGTCTGCAGGAACTCAAAACCTGGTTGACAGATCATTTCCTACACCTAAATAAGAATAAAACAGAAATGATCCTGTTTGGACCTAATGTGCTTTAAACAGTGAACAACATTGACTTAGGTATTCTCACTCCTTATCTCACTTCTCATGCTAAGAACCTAGGCTTTTACTTTGATAGTATCCTAAAGTTCGAAAAACAAATTAATGAAGTGGTTAGAACGAGTTTTTTCCACCTACGTCGCCTAGCTAAAACAAAACCTTTTCTATCCAGGAAAACCTTTGAAAGTGTGATCCCTGCTTTTATTTCTTTGCGCATGGATTACTGTAATTCTCTGTACTCTGGACTGCATCCAATCAGCTCTATCCCGCATGCAGATGTTCCAAAATGCTGCGGCACGACTTTTAACGGGCAGTCGTAAACATGAACACATCACTCCCATCCTGATCTCAGATTTCAAATTGCTTATAAGATTTTAACATTTGTCTATAAATCCTTAAACAATCTGGCACCCCATTATCTCCGTGATTTGGTTTGTCCATATACCCCTACCAGATCACTCAGATCCGTGGAACGTGGACCTTAAACTGTGGAACAGCTTACCGAATTACCTCAGGACTGCCTGCTCTCTATCGGTTTTTAAATCATTGCTTAAATCTTTCTTATTTTCACTAGCTTTTAATTTACCTTAAAATAAGGGTTATGCTGTAAAGTTGCCTTTCTACTTATGCTTTACTTTTATTATTCTGTCTTATCTGTGATACACCTGTACAGCACTTTGGTCAACCATGGTTGTTTTTAAATGTGCTATAAAAATAAATGTGATTTGATTTGATTTAGTCCTGATGCATCACCAACATCTACTAACCCTCATCAAACTGGAGACCTGGAGAGCATACTAATTAGATATAGGCAAATTACAGCAAAAATAACACTAAATTACATAACTTCTTGGTAAATTCAAACACAAAAACAGCAGTAAAATGCAATGCTATCTGGCCCTAAAAATAGATTTCACCATGGCAGACTGTGTGTACAATGTGACAGAAAAAAAAAAAAAAATGAGAGCCACCTTGACAAGGTACATACTCTGTGGACACAACCTCACTATAGTACGGAAGCTCTGAAATGCAAGGTGAAAAAAAAAAAAACGGTGAATAAAAGAATAAATTGTGTCTCAGTAAAAAACAAAAATCTCTCTCTTCCAAAAATGTTTTTTCTCCCTTCAAAATTTTTTTTTTTTTCCCTTCAATAATTTTTTTTTCTCTCTTCAAAAAAATTAAAAAAATGTTCTCTTCCAAAATGTTTCTCGCTCTTCAAAAAAAGGAATGCGGTACCATACTTGGCCACCAGCTGCCACTATCAGCAAATATATATTTTATAAAATGATGGTCTAATTTTACAATTTATGGTTTTTCTCGTGTGTTAAGGATTCATGGTAATGTTAATGCATGAGTCAGTAAACTAAACGCACATTCAACCGGACGACTGCAATGGAGATATTTAAGGAGTTAATTTCAGAGATTGAAGAGACTTTTAAGAAACTACGTTTTTAAATATAATTGCATCACATTAACACATTTTCCGCCCAGATTATCAAAATGATGAAAGCATTAAAAGCACAAGATTACATGTTTACTGGCACCTGGTGGAGACAGAAAAAAAATATAAAAAAAAAAAAAAAAAATCTTTTGAAGAGAGAGAAAAAAAAAAATTATACATTTAAAATAATATATATATATATATATATAGAAGACTGCCCATCTTATTAGAATACAAGTAGTGTTGTGTGATTAGCAGCACAATATGTGTCTGTCTGCCACAGAATGAGACTGAACTAACCAGAGTCTGTGTCTCCATCATAATTTACTGTGGCTCTTGGCTCTTCTTTATAGTTTTCTAGTAATATTTTATTTTTCCTCTATGTGTAACTTAATTTTAATATTGAACATTCTCCTTTTGTACCATATGTGTCAAGTATATATTGCATAATTAGTCTTTTTTTTCTTAGAATATGTACATTGTTTAGCACAATTTTATTTGTATGCAGCTCAACTGTAAATGTTTGGCAATACAATGTACAAATTTGTCATGGCAATAAAGCACCTTAAAACTGAAACAGAGAGAGAGAGAGAGAGAGAGAGAGAGAGAGAGAGAGAGGGTATCTGCTCTGTGAGGTCACCATACATGAAACTGATAGAATGGAAGTGTTTCTAGACTAAGTTGGAGACCTTTGGGACCTGATGTCAGCTCTGTGTCTCTTTTGATTAACCATGGATGTATTTTTCTGTCAAGATCACAAACTTTTTCTGTACTCTGATTTATTTTATTCTGACACCGAAGAAGAATTTGGCTTTGTGTCACCAATTCCAACATTATCCTAACTCATTTACAACATCTCACTCTGACTAGATGTTTTTATGCAGTGTGCCAGACTGACTTCAAACAAACAGGCAGAGACAGCTCTCTGAAAAACGGCATTTGCCACACTGCACACCTACCCTTGCTGGGTGCTATTCTTACAAATGTGATGTCACCAGAATATCTCTAATGAATTGACCAAATAATTCACAACATAACATGACACACTGCTGTGTTCTCTGCCTAATTCTCTGTTCTCATCTAAATGTCCCTGACACTTCTATCCAACCAATTGAATCTACTTTTTACCACATCGACAGCACAATTTAGCTCCAGCAAAGCCAAATTAATTGAAGTGTTGCTGATCAGTGAATTATGGTTCTCTGATAAAGAACTGTGATCTGAATGCTGTTTATCTAACACAGAGAACCTTATGATGCAATCTTGCAAGTCCTGCTGATGAGGAACATTTCTGTTTTCAACTTCTGTTGTATTAACAAGCAATTCAGAAGCTACACATGCTGTTTACTGGTCAATTCTACTGTGTACTGATTTCTGTTTATTGCTTACTGCACTATATTAGGCCTACTGGCACCACATATTTCAAAGGCCCTTTAGCACAACTTTTATACATCTTTTCATATTATATGATAGTTGTGCTGTTGTAACACTCTCCAATATTAAAGTTGAGTTTACACTATTTTGGGATCAACAGTGCCGTTTCTAATGATAGGTTGAGTAGTAGAGAAAAAATGTATCAACACTGATGCAAATACCAATAAACTCAAGTGTATTTACAAAACCAATAATATTTACAATAATAACAAACAAGGTGTATATACAAGTAAAAGTGAAGTCCTGAGTGCACAGAGTTATTTACAGTGTTCAGATCAGCCTCACCGGGTGTTTGTATAGTCCGTGAGCACGATCAAGTAATGAAGTGATGAAATGATGACAGACCAATGTCCTCTGATAAAAAGTAATCCTGGCTGCGAGCCGAACGAATAACCTCCAGGAGGAAAGCGTCTCAGCGCTCCCAGGTCAGTCACCAGAGTATTCAATTGAATGAGTGAAGTTTGATGAGCGTACTCGCAAATGAGCGCTGACAACCGGCATAGCGGTTCTTTAAATAGAAAGCGAAAGTTACTTCCTGTTTACGTGGCAGGAAAACACGTAAGACAAAACCACGCGAAGATCTCGCGTGAACAGAGATGGGGAACAACACACAACAGCTGAGGGATAAACAGGAGTACAGGGGAAAGCAATACAACAAATAGGCATTAATGACAAACATAATTAGTTTAAAGTCATGAACCTTATATAAATAACATCCCCTTATGTGGCCACACTACATAGATCCCCCCCCAGCCTTCGGCATAGGAGGAGAACGTCCGTACCAGCGTTTCAGGTTAACCACATTTAAAATATCTGTTTTACATGGGTCTCCCCAGCGAACGGTGTAATTTATTGGCCCCATTTTTTTTATTACTTCAGCTGGACCCTCCCACTTGGGCGCTAGCTTATCAGATTATTTATTCGAGGAAGACGAGAGAGGGTGAGTTTTAATCCAGACTAGATCACCCGGCTGGAACTGCGCATCTTTCCGTCGGGCATTATAGTATCTAGCTTGTCTAGATTGTTGTACACCTACTCGGTGCTTTACCTCCTCTGCCATGATGGTCTGTCTTTCAACTATATTAAATGAGGTTTGGTCAGGAGTGGGGTTTTTGAAGATTAACCTCTCTAGTGGACCATGTAGCTGTCTGCCCATCATTAATTCAGCAGGTGCTCTACCTGTAGTTTCTTGATGTGCTGAGTTGATAGCGAATCTTAATTCAGGCAACCACTGGTCCCATCTCTCATGATGTTGTCCCACATATGACGCAATCATTGTTTTTAACGTCCTGTTAACTCTTTCCGTCAGGTTTGTCTGAGGGTGATAGCTGGTAGTAAGTTTTTGAATACTTCCCCAGGATTTGCAGAGCTCTGCGAGCACATTGGAGGTGAATTGGGCTCCCCGGTCGGAAATGAGGTACTTTGGCACCCCCCATCGGGTAAAGATCTCTTCCCTGAGAATTTTGACAATCTTAGGGGTCTTACTATCTCGAAGGGGGAAAAACTCTACCCATTTGGTGTAATAATCAACTAACACCAGTAAGCGTTTTGTTTCTTACTGGTCGGGAAGGGTCCCATGAAATCCATCCCCCAAGTGTGACCTGGTTCAGTAACTTGCGTATGTTGTAAAAATCCGCTTGGCTTGGTATTTTCTTGTTTGTATTTTTGACATGTTTCACATCCTTTGACGTACTGCCAGACATCTTTACGGACAGTGGGCCACCATGCCACCTCCAAGAGCCTCAGTAAGGTTTTCAGCCGTCCCAGATGTCCTCCCAGCGGGTTATCGTGTACGTAGTGCAAGAAACCAGGAATTAATGCCTGAGGAACAACCAGTTGGAATTTATTTCCATTGTTCTTTACAGGAACCCGGCGATATAACACCCCCTGGTGGACCTCAAAGGTAATTTGGTTATCCTGAACCTTTCTGGTTTTTTGGGCCAGTTGGAGGAGAGACACCATATTGTCATGACTTTGGGCTTGTGAGATTTCCTGTAACGTGTGGGGTATGTCAGAGGCACATTTTGATTTTATTATGGCTAGACAGGGCACACTTTCACTTTCTTGAGATTCACAGGCTCGTAACAAGGCATCTGGTCCCAGGTTCAGACATCCTCTTCTGTGATGTACTTGGAAGATGAATTGCTGTAACCTAAGAGTCCACCGGGTCAGCCGAGAGGAGGTTTTAGGGCTATTGAAGGCCCAAGTTAAGGCAGCATGGTCACTATAGATGTCGAACTGTCTTCCTTCCAGGTAATGTCTCCATTTTTCCACCGCCCAGACCACCGCCAGACACTCTTTTTCAGCCGTTGAATAGTTCAGTTCAGGTCCACGCAATGTTCGTGATGCGTAAGCTATTACCCGTTCCCCCTCAGGAGTTTGCTGGGTAATGATGGCTCCTAAGCCCAAATCACAGGCGTCTGTATGGACCTGGAAAGGCTGATTGAGGTCAGGTTGCATCAATACTGGGGGGTTCTGTAATATTTGTTTTATATTCTCCAGGCTGGTTTGGCACTCCTTTCTTTTTCAGGTTGTTTAATGGAGCTGTGATGTCGGCAAAATGGGGAATGAACTTGTGGTACCACCCGGCTAATCCCAAGAAGCGTTGGAGGGCTTTAATGTCTTTGGGAGGAGGATAGTCAGCAACCGCTCTGGTCTTTTCAGGGTCGACCTCCACTCCTTTCTCTGAGACTATATGTCCAAGAAACTTCAGCTGCTTCTTAAAGAAGTGACACTTCTTCATGTTCAGTGTAAGTGAAGCTTGGTTTAGTCGTTGCAGGATGGTGTTCAGATGTTGTACATGTTCTGGTAAAGACCTTGAATAGATTATGATGTCATCAATGTACACAAAACAAATCTTCCCTCTCAACTCTGCTAGGACCTTCTCCATCAGCCTCTGGAAGGTGGCAGCGGCATTCCGTAATCCATAAGGCATGGAGCGGAACTGGAATAGACCTTGGGAGGTGATGAAGGCTGTTTTGGCTTTACTACCTTCCTCCATTTCAACCTGCCAGTACCCTGACTGCAGATCCAATGTACTGAACCAGGAGGCGCCTTCCATGGATTCCAAGATGTCGTGGATAATTGGCATTGGATAAGCATCAGGTATGGTCTTACTATTAAGCCTCCTATAGTCTACACAGAACCTGTAGGAACCATCAGGTTTGGGGACCAGGACTACAGGTGATGACCAGGGAGAGAAAGAAGGCTCGATGATATGGTCTCCTAGCATTTGTTCCACTTGTGCATCAATAATCTTCTTCTTGAATGGGGAGACCCTATAAGCTCTGGATCTCATGGGCATTTCATCGGACAGTGTAATTTTGTGCTGTTCCACAGATGTTTTTCCCAGGACTTGAGAGGTGGTATGAGGCCAGTTTTCCATCAGCTTTCTCAATTCCTCCTGATTGCCGGAGTCCCAGCTGGGAACAACTTGAGTGGGTAAGTCATATGTGGGTGGATTCCAGGTTGGAGGTAAGGCATAATATAGACTCACCGCAGCAGTCATGCCTAGGTTTTCACCCATCAGACGAGAAGACAGTACAGGATTTAGAAGTGCAGTTAGGAATGGATGATAAACATATCCTTTACCTATTTTCAGTCCATATCTCCATTGTCCGACGTCCACTATGGCTTCAGCGGTTCTCAGGAAGTCCAGACCAGCTATAAGGGGAAAGGCCAGGTGAGCATCCTTCATAATATAGGTGTCCAACCTGCATATCCTGTCATGCCACTCATAACAGACTGTTTTCCTGTTGATCGCCTGTTGCATTTTTCCATCAGCCATAATGAACCATTGAAGAGGGGCTGAAGGGTCAAGTTTCGTTTCCCCTCCTAACTGTCTCCACAGGCTTTCCTGAATAAGGGTGTATGTGCTCCCTGTATCTAGCACCGCCTTCACCTCTTGTCCTTTTATTATTATTGGCACTACTAGAAGGGATGTCATTGGGTGGGGTTGAGCAATGGATACTCCTGCTAGATTTTTTGAGGTATGGCGTTCAGGTGGTCTTTTATTTGTTGTTTCTTTGCTGTTCAATTTACCCACTTTCTGCCAGTAATCTTTTGCTCCCATCCAGTCCTTCTCCACCATAGATCCCACCTTCACTAGCTGTTCCACTGATTTCACCGTCCCTCTCAGACAGCCCGCAACCCTTGGATTGATGTTGTTAAGAATGCGGCTCACCATCTCCTCTTCAGTGATAGCTGGCTTCCATTTGAGGCAGAGGGCTCGGTAATCATAGGCGAAATCTCTCAAAAGCTGATTGGGTTGCTGCACCAGTGATCTTAACTTGTCCTCCACTTCAGTGAGGTAATCCTCTGGAAGAAAAGCAGACATAAAAGCATTTTTGATCTTATTTTTTTCAGCCTTCCACCAACTCTGAGCGGGTCCTTTGAGCACGGTACTCAGGGTGCCAACGAGCTCCACAGTAGGCAGGGGTCTAATGGCCAGATAATTTTCTACCCGTTCGATGAAATGTAGTACATCTGCTGTCTCTCCAGATTCACAGAAGGAAGGAAATTCCAGACAGATAGGGGGTTTCCCACAGAAAGAGGACATACTGGGCATACCTGAAGGGTGAGCCATGTTTGATATTCGTGCTCCAGCAGTGACATCATAGGTAACGTTGTCTCTGTTTACAGGGGGGACTTTAAGTCGTGTTGCTGGTACAGGAGTTTTCAAGTTAGTGACTGTAGATAGGGAAGAGGCAGGGTAAAAAGTCTGTACTTGAGATCGAGATGGGGTACTGTTGAATCTTATTTTTTTCATTTGATTTTCCCATCTTGCATCTCTCCGCAGGAAACAATCAACCACCGCTCTCTCCAACTTCTCTATAGACCTCTGGAAGTGAACTTCTAAGTCTGCTAAGCCAGCGTCCACTGCCTCCCGGAAACTAGTTTCCCTATTAAGGGAATTATCTACAGACTGTTGTAATTCCTGTTCATTATGTTGTATTTTTGCATTAAGAGCCAATAAATCCACCTTGAGTTTATCAATCTCCATTTGCATTGTCTGTACAACATTTATATTCACCATTTCTTTTTCATCATCATCATCATCAGCATCTTCATCAGAGTTATACAAAGAACTAAGGACAGATGCTATTTCATCTGTCGGGTTACGTCTGGTAACAAACGGGCCCGCAGTGAAATCAGCATCCTCAGTATCATCAATATTTGCATTCATTATTCCTCCATTTACCTGTGTCAAGTCTTCCATATTTATGAAGACACAAAAAAAACACTATCAACAAATAGAAACGGCACGTAGTCCCCGTACAGGCCACCACTATGTAACACTCTCCAATATTAAAGTTGAGTTTACACTATTTTGGGATCAACGGTGCCGTTTCTAATGATAGGTTGAGTAGTAGAGAAAAAATGTATCAACACTGATGCAAATACCAATAAACTCAAGTGTATTTACAAAACCAATAATATTTACAATAATAACAAACAAGGTGTATATACAAGTAAAAGTGAAGTCCTGAGTGCACAGAGTTATTTACAGTGTTCAGATTTACAGTGTTCAGATACAGTGCTGCGAGCCGAACGAATAACCTCCAGGAGGAACGGCGTCTCAGCGCTCCCAGGTCAGTCACCAGAGTATTCAATTGAATGAGTGAAGTTTGATGAGCGTACTCGCAAATGAGCGCTGACAACCGGCATAGCGGTTCTTTAAATAGAAAGTGAAAGTTACTTCCTGTTTACGTGGCAGGAAAACACGTAAGACGAAACCACGCGAAGATCTCGCGTGAACAGAGATGGGGAACAACACACAACAGCTGAGGGATAAACAGGAGTACAGGGGAAAGCAATATAACAAATAGGCATTAATGACAAACATAATTAGTTTAAAGTCTTGAACCTTATATAAATAACATCCCCTTATGTGGCCACGCTACACTGTTCATTACCTAATATTGTTCCTTGTTGTATTGTTCAAAAAATCTTTATCTCTGACATTGGATCCTTACCATCTGTGAGTTGATAATGCAACATTCCAAAATAAAATATTCAGGGGCCTATTTTGATTACACTAGCGTTAAGCGCAGCACTATGTAATAAGTCATACATGCAAAGTCAGTGGCCATGGCCATGAAGTTTTGGTATTTTTTGCAAGCATGCACTAAGTCTAAGTGCAAGTGGGTTTGGAAAAATTGTGTGCGCAAAGCGCTAATGGCCTGGGCCAAGTGCCTTTTCAGTGTTGCATTTCTCAATATGATGATTTGTTATGGGCTGCACGACCTTAAGGCATCTGTCACACAAACACAAACAGACATATACTGTATATGTTTTACATTTTATCTACATACATAATATTATTTTAGAAATATGTATAATATGTATAACCCAAGTACTTAACTTAAAAGTACTTAACATTAGTTACTGACTTTCAATTACTTTTATAAAAAAAAAATCTAATGTATTATATTACCTTTTTAATTTAAAGTAATTAGATTACAGTAAATAATGACTTTGTAATCAGATTACACCCAACACTGGTTGTCACACTATACAAGTTGTCACAGTTGAACCTCTCATTAAAATAGTGGTGTAGGTTTCATGTGAATGGGGGGGTCAGCAAAATTTGAAAAGTAAAAACAATTCATAATTAAAAAATAAATATTTTGAAGCATGACTTTCAATCATGTTTTCATTTAAACTGTTTAATTAGGACCTTGAGACATTACAGACATTACAGCATAATTTTCTGTTATGGTGTACTTTTCAGTAAAGCTGCTTTGAAATGATGTTATCAAAAGCGCTGTACAAATATAATAAAAATTACTTGACATGAATGGCTTGACTATGAGGCACAAAATAATTCAACAAACTTCAAAAAATTAAAAGATAATATACAAAAGTATCAAAACGTTTTTTGGCCAAAAAGTATAATACTTTATCAAAAATTATGCTATTTGTTATTTCACAGTTTTTAAGCCTTTACTATTAGTATAAAATGTGGACACGAGCAATAATAAAGAATGTTTGTTTTCAAAATAGTAACTGATACCTTGCACAGTCAATGTAAAGAAAGTGGTGAAAGGTATTTGTGTTTGTTTGGTTTATTGATTTAGTTATTTGATATGATGACCTACTCTGCAACGCTTCTGGCAAAATGGAAAAGTAATAAACAGATTTAATGTAGTTTACTCCAGAATCATGTAACATATACTTAAAATAGACTTACAAATGTGTCCCATTTATGGAAAGGATTAAAGGAGGCCATTGTCGGATGATGAATGTTGAGCTGTGCTAGTGTTTATGTTACTGTGCCACATCATAAGTTGAGTTAATAATCTAATACCGTGACAATCTCACAAGCTCAGTTAAGCAGTAGCCTTCTAAAATTCAGTGTAAAATAATGTTTAAATCCATGTAAGAATACCCTTTCTGTGGCCATCAGAAAATGTATAGTTCATGATCTATTTTATGGGTCAGTCTTAATGGAACCGCTGGCATACACACACAGATCTGTGATTCATATGCCCACCCTGAAACAAACACCACGTAATAGATGTTTATGTCTCTGTTTCTGCTTTCAGTTTGCGGTTATGCTGTATTATGTGCTTAGGGTCTGATTTCATAAGAGAGCGTGTCGCAAATTTAGGGTCCACTTAATTGAACTACGATTGTTGCTGTTCTATCTTCTCTCTTAAATTTCAGAAGAGTTCTGAATGTTTTACCATGTTGTGTTGTAAAGCTTTCTCTGGACGTTGCCCTGTTTCAGGTCTCGGAATATAATCAAATAAAATAAAGGAGATAACTTTATTAATTAGTTTTTTCTTTACCCTACAAAAGAGTGCTTAGTAGTAGTACCATGGTAAAGTGATGATATCATATAGTTGTAGCATGGAACTAAATGGTAACCATTTACATATAACAAGATATTAACTATTACTATTGCCTAAGTATTAACGTCATGGTTTCTGTTGTAACCTCCGTTCCCTGAGGGAAGGAACGAGATGCTGTGTCGAATGTAGAGACACAAGGGGTCTTCCTGGGATGCCAAACGTACCTCTGAACCTGAGAAAAGGCCAATGTCAAGTTGGCAGATAGAATTTGCATGCCCCGCCCTGGACATATGGGTATAAAGGGAAGCGGGGCAGCGAGTGCCAGTCAGGATTTTGCACTGAGGAGCAGAAAATAAGGTACGGCTGTTTACAGTGTTTGGTCTAGTGCTGTGGCAGGAGGGACACAACGTCTCGTTCCTTCCCTTGAGGAACGGCGGTTACAACAGTAACCATGACGTTCCCCTTCTGTCACTCACTCAACATTGTGTCGAACGATGTGACGCAAGGGGTCCCATATAAAAATGGCACGCACTGACTGTGTGAACGTGAACTGCCGAGACAGGTGCAAGCCAAAGAGGCCAAGCTGGGAGACTTGTCAACGGCACGCATCTCGACCATGTTCAGCCAGAAGTGACGCTCCTGGACCACGAGGGTGTCCATTGCCCGCCCGATTGCCTGCGTTGTGACCTTCGTTGCTCTGAGAGCGAGGTCGGTGGCAGAGCACAGTTCCTGCAGCACATCGGGGTCGGACCTACCCAGGTTCATATCTTTGAGTGCCTTGGCTTGGTGAACTTGCAGGAGAGCCATGGCATGCAGGGCGGAGGCGGCCTATCCGGTGGCGCTGTAGACTTTCGAGGTCAGTGATGACGTCATTCTACAGGTTCTGGAGGGGAGTACCGGGCGGTGTTCTCTGGACACAAGTGGATTGCAACCGTTCTGTCCACCTGGGTGACCTCCGTGTACATGTGGGCCGCCCGCCATCCAGGGTAGTGATAAGGTGCCCTCCACAACCGTGTCAGCTCGTCATGCAATTCCCGGGAAGAACGGAACCGAGGGGCGTGGATATGAGCGGCGCCCTGACCCGAGAAACTGATCGAGTAGCCGTGAGGATGGAGTTTTCCAGTCCAGCCTCCTGCTTACAGCGGCCCGGGAAAGCATAATGGACATCTGCGCGTCAACCTCAGACTGGGCGAACAGACCTGAAGGTAGCAGCCCAAACGAGTCATCAGCATCAGACGCCACTGTGACACTCTCCGATGCAGCGCCGATGTCGTCATCCAATTCTGGGATTGGTAGCCACGAGGTGAGCCGCACTCCTCCCGAGCTCGGACGGAAGCAAGCAAGCTGGGGGGCGGGTGGTTCGTGAGGATTTACCCGGCGAAACCAAGCCCGTCATCATCGCCAAATCACCTTCATCGCCAACCGGGTCGTCTTCTATCCCGTGAGAAGAAGGAACAACGTGGGGGGCAGCTGAAGTTGCTTTTTCTCGTGAGAAAAGAAAGCCGCGACCACAATGTTGCCATGGCTATGTTCTCGCACTGAGAACATGAACCATTCATAAAACACTGCCTGTGTGTGATCGCAGCCCAGGCACACGAGGCAGCTTTTATGACCGTCAGAAGTGGAGAGAAATCAATCGCATCCAGGAACTACACAGAGGCGGAAAGACATTTTTAAAAAGACGCGTCCTGAAAAGGACTTTCAACGCCTGCTGTGTATTGCTCTGTTATGAGTGGGAACTCAAACCCTTTTAGAGGAAATAAACTCTTTTTAGGAGGAGAAACACTCTTTCAGGCAATGAAGGATCGATGCGCCCAGGGACGTGGACTGCACAGCGTGCAGAGAGAGAGAACGCCAGATGGAAACGCGCCGTAGAGCCAACAGCAGTGCATATTGCCAGTAGAGGTGAGTGGAACAGTGGTGAACTCAGCTTGCTGTTGCACAACCGTTCGGCTCCTGACTAGCAATCGCTGCCCCGCTTCCCTTTATACCCGTATGTCCGGGGCATGACAATTCTGTCTCAGGTTCAGAGGTATGATTGGCGTCCCAGGAAGACCCTTGTGTCACTTCATTCGACAGAACGTCGAGTGAGTGACAGAAGGGGAATCTCTGGTACATAGCTAAGATATTCTACATAAGATTTTCTACCTAAAATTTGAATTTCCTGTAAATTTGTATATATATATATATATATATATATATATATATATATATATATATATATATATATATATATGTGTGTGTGTGTGTAAGTGCAGTGTAGTTCTAGCAGGAAGACTAGCAGCTGAACATCATCGCACCTTTTGCTGGGTAATTCCTAGCCAATCACATGTAAGCCATTACTTGATAATTCTGCTCACAATCTATCACATTGCTGTTACAGTGTGCTAACACGGCAACCTCTACCACCCCGCCACCACCAGTTGAGTCCTGTCCTGCATGGGGGAAGGCTCCTCGCCCCTGCCTCCTATCTCCGGCAGGATTTGACAGTTCCAAGTAAAACTTCTTCGGACCGCCAGATGCCAAAGAGAGACATTACTTTGTCATCTTAAGTCTACGAGTCTTCCTGATTTTTTTTTAACGTACCAATATATCAATGCATAGAAGTCAACCGATATAGGATTTTTCTGATATGATAATAAAGTGTTGAAAAAAATAAATAGCCTTTATTGAACGTGCTGAAATATTTTCTTAGTCTTTTGTTCTTGTGACAGGGTGGGTCAGACAGGGGCTACAAGGGATTGAATTCAAATGAAATTAAATCCCAGATGCAGTGGTGCTTTTAATTATAAACAAGCCCAAAATACACCAGGGACTCTTATTTTGAAATGTATGTTCTTCACTGCTTCAAGCTGCTCATTTAAACAGATAAGTGAAATATATTGTGCACTCTTACAATCACCTACAACATATTGCCATATATTTTCAATATAAAGCAAACCTTTGTCAACAGTAGATCAGTGTAATAAATGTGCGGAATTTACTAATTATGAACTGCTCTGAAAACACTGTATCACAAGCTCTCGACATGCTTGGAGATTGTGGAACAGTGCTGCGTCTTCTTTCTAAACCATGCAGTGCACACACTAATTTTATTAAATTGTATTGTTTTAATGTTTAAAAACCACATTAGGGCATATTGTTTTTACTGTGTTTCTGCACCCAAATTTAAAATATCTTTAAATGATAATTAAGACTTTGTTATAACATTTTAGTACATTTCAAGACTTTTTAAGGATCCTGTTCCTGTAACTATGGTACAATGATTGTGATATATAAATATGATAATCATTCAGAACCATTGTACAGAATATATCAAAGTACCATGGTACTACTGTGGTACAAGTAAAAAAAAAAACATAATTTTACCATGATACCTTGTCCAAAAAACATTGTACATTGTTTATTTTTAATATAGAGGTTTTCTTTTCTTCCATTATGCCCACTTTTCAGCCATCTTTGTTCCGGCTTCTTCTATATGAATTTAATAAATTATGTTTTATAACAGTTCTATCCCATAAACCAAACCTATCAGCTCCGAGGTGAAAAACATATTTGAAAATCAAACAAAAAGGCTTTCAGACATCAGCCTTACTCTCTCTGGCTGATGCAGAAATGCTTATCCATGCCTTTATCACCTCTAGGCTGGATTACTGCAATGACCTCTTTTCTGGCCTGCCAGCAAAACCCATCAATAGGCTTCAGTCTATTCAGAACTCTGCTGCTTGTGTTCTTATACATACCTCACCATGTCTACACATTACCCCTGTACTCTCGCAGTTGCACTGGCTTCCCATTCATGCTCATATTGATTTTAAAATTCTCATTTTAACGTATAAAGCAGTTCATGGTATTGTACCAGAGTATCTTTGCAGTCTTGTTGCGCCCTATACTACCTCCCATTCTCTTCGTTCTGCCAATTCATTTGCACTTCCACAGCCCTCCTGCAAACTTAAATCTATGGGGGAAAGAGCTTTCTCCTTCTGATGCACCAAGCTATGGAATGCTCTTCCTTTTACTATTAGGAACGCAGCAACCTTGGACTATTTTAAGAAATTACTTAAGACTAATTTATTTAAGGTTGCAGCATGTATAAAAACAATATATTTGAATTATATTGCAAAAATATTCATATATTTGTAAATATACAACATGACTCGATTGTGATTAACAACCAAGGAGCTCATAGTAGGCCTGTCTTTAAATGTTTAAAAGTAATCATAAAAATCAATTAGCCTATGGAGCGAATTATTGCGATGTTTACTTCTGGAACCCGACTGTTGCGCTCTATTGGAAAATGTCATTTTTATCAACTCAGTAGTTAGAAATACTGTACATGAGATATAATCTACAGATTGCTTCACATTTAAAAGTATTAACCTCCAGATTTTTGTTTCTTGTCATGTTGCATAAGATATTCTCATTAATACTGCTCAGAGTGTGTTGGTTACTCTGAAGGGCCTTTATATATATAATTTAGTTGAAAAGAGAGACCACACTGGATCAATAGAGGCTGAGTCGATGATGGATGGTACGCCATTTATTCATTTCACCTCAGGACAAATGAAACCACTCGGGGGTTCTTCAACATAGAGCATATGAGCACAAACACTTGCCTGATTTGTGTCTTTGCATAGCCTTTGCATTTATTTCTGTCCAGAACAAAATTTTATTTGGAATGTATATTTTTCACTTGCTTTCCATGCTCACTTTGTTGAATACACTCTATAAACCATATTGATTCACGAGACTTCTGTCATTTTTATTTTAGTTCAAATTAGTGTGTTTAAAGTCAACATGAAACATAACCATATTACTTTTATAATGTGACATTTACCAATGAACAGTGTTAAATTATTTAAATGTAAGTCCAGACTTGATTATAATCTATTGGTAATTAATTGGATCATAAAAAATTGTTTTTATTATTGAATCGTTATTTGCTATTTTTGACTAGGTTTTTAACATTGATTGTATCTAGAGTTAAATTAATGTGTTAACGACTGGCATGCTTTTAGAAAAGCTTCCTTGCCTAAAATAGTAGCCTAAAACAATTTGTATATAGCTATTTGGCTATTGGTTAACAATAATATGACTTAGTCTGTATGATGTCAGCCGATAAAAAAAATGGTAGCGCAAGTTATTAAATATTGATGAAAGTTTTAGAAGAAATAATAATTGTAACCTTGTTTCGCAAGATTATGTAACTGATTGTGTATCTTCAGAATTTCGTATTTTGTGTTCCAAGGATTTCATATTGATTTTTACTTACTTTGCTTTGTATATTAGTTTGCAGTAGTGTGTTTAAACAACATGAAATGGCCATTCGCAATCCATTTTATTTAGTAATTTGTGTGAGTGAAACAAGATGTTCAATGGATGAAATGAAGAGCCAGACTTGATTTTATCAATTGGGAATTGATTGTATTTTGAAAAGTGGTTATTGTATAATCATTATTTGCTATTATTGACATAATGTAAACTTTATTATATTAATGGTAACCAGGGCTGGACTGGGAAGAGAAATTGGCCTGGATTTTACTTAGCAACTGGCCCAAAAGTTGTTGAGCGTGGGGGTGGTTGAGCCAAAAGTTGGGGGAGGTCGCTGTCCATTTCTGCATATCGTGGTGCTGTTTTGTGGTCCATTCTGCATAATGCGGCGGCTCATTTTAGCTTATCGTGGCCCATTCGGCACGTTTCACGGCCAACCCAGCAGACCGCTCAGTTCTCCCGATGGCCAGTTCACCCCTGATTGGCCCCAAAGTGCATTGGCCCAATGGGAAAATGTTGTCGTATACGAATACTTGCAGGATGACAAATGGGGCAAGTAGAGACGGTAATTACTTGGATTTGGGAAGGTGATTATATACAATTATATAAGATTTTTGATCACCTCATTATTTCAATAGCTTTTTTCATTTAGTTTAAAGTGCAATTTGAATTTAGAACTATCTTTTGTTAAAGTTTTTCGTGTTTCAATCAATTTATAAAATTTTTAAAGCAAAAATATTCAGTGACCCTCGGCAATGGGGTTGACAATACAATTGTATTTTGTGATATTTATATAAGTATAAATATAAGGTGATTATCAATAAAATATTTCGTACATATCGCCCAGTCAGTAACTGTAATCTGATAACAAGAATTTAAAATGTAATGGATTCTTACTTTTGTTACTAAAAAGTAATTTGTTTACAGTACATAGTTACTTTGTAATTGGATTCACCCAAACACTGGAAATGAGGGTGAGTAAATGATGAAAGGAGTTTCATTTTGGGATGAACTATCCCTTTAAGAAAGTAAATATGGTCAATTTTGATTTCACGTTGACTAAAAATACAACAATACAACAACAACAACAAGTTTATACTTCTTAAAGACAATGAAGAAAACCCCCTGTGCCACTGAATACACAGCAGTGACCGGTTTGCATTTGAGTATTGATTATTGTGCAAAGTGAGAGAGGGAGGCAGACAGAAACACAAACACACACACAGAGACAGGGACAAAGCTGATGAATTCTGAGGTGCTTTATTAGGCTAGGTCAAACTTGAAGCTGAGGACATGACCAACTTTTCCAGTCACTGTCGCTCAGATGAACTCATTAGAAGTTAATTAATCACATGCATCGATCCATTGTCACTTTCCTCTGCGCCTGCCTTGCAGAGAACACGGCTCGGGTTCTGCAGAAAAAAGCCTCTCTATGTCAACACCAACTTCCCCTAGGAGCAGTTTCTGCTGAGGTGCCAAATATGTGGCAGAAATATGAGCAGATTATCAGCTTAACAGTTTGGAATATGTCCTCTTTATATTTACAGTCGCTATAGATCTATCTTCGAGTGTACAGGAAATATACAGAGGCACTAACACTCTTTTGTGTCCCTGTAAGTTATGCTCCCTTCTAAAGCTGAAATGGTCCTGCTGAAGTGAATAAATGTGGCAATACAAAAACTTCGCAAAAGCTTTGATGACATTTCAAGATTACAGGCCTTAGTTTGATGTGCTCACTGCTGCAATGAAACCTGTAAGTGATGAATGTTTGTAGTTCTTTTACTGGAGCACATTTTTCTGCTGTCTTACATTTGCCTCGGCCTGCATGGGTGGTTCATAGCACCAAATCGGTTTATTAAATCATATCAGATGTATTCAAAATACATTCATTTTTAACTTAAACACTTCTAATGTGCTGACTTAGGCCTGAGGTGTGTTTATGAATAGTACTTCATCATATATATATATATTTATTTATTTATAAACAGGGTTGTTTTTATTATGCATCAGGTTACAAATTGCAGTTTATTGTATCCATCAAATTCAAAAAGATTAAAAAAGGGGCTATTTATTTTATTATCTATGGAATTGTGAGACTGTCAGAGGTGTCAAAATATGGATCAAGTTTTACAAAATTGAGGGCATATAACATTTATCTTAGCCTGTTGTTGATAAATGTAATAAGACAGTTTTATTTGTGACTGAAACATGAGTGGTTATTGTTTTGGAGACAAGAGAAAAAAAGAGAAAAACTCAACCACATACAAACAAAATAAACCTATAATGACACTCTGAAGCTGTTCACTGGAGACACTGAGACCTTCTGCAATGCTGCTTTTAAAAATAATTGTGTTGTGAAAAGCACAATACAAATAAAGATTGTAATATATGTATCAAAAGTCGTAAACTGTTTAGGTTATTAAATGCCACTCTTAGTAAAGTTTAATACAATTTTAAAAAGCTCTCAAATTTTTCTGTCCAGCATTTAAAACTGAACAAATGATGAGAATGCACTGCAATGGTTACATTTATCTTATCACAATTGAATACATCAAAGATACATTTAAATTTTAACATACAAGATTATAATAAAAAAAAAGGACTTACTGTAAATATTGACCTGTTTCTCATTCACATATGTTATCGCTTCTAAAGACATAGATTTAACCAGTGGAGTCATATGCATTACTTTTATGCTGGCTTTATGTGATTTTTGGAGCTTGAAAATGTCTGGCCACCATTCACTTGCATTGTATGGATCTACATGGCTGAACAATTCTTCTAAAAATCTTTGCGTTCAGCAGAAGAAAGAAAGCCATACACATCTGGGATGGCATGAGTGTGAGTAAATAATTAGATCATTTTAATTTTGGGGTGAACTATCCCTTTAAGCCACTTTTTGTCTTATGAACCTATTTTTATTTTATTTAAATGTCAATGTGCTCTTTTAATAGAATGTTCAGCCAGTCTTGTTTCCTTGTCACATTATATGAAAAATGTATCAAGAATAACATTTCCTCTTAGATTTAGTTTAGGGCCATCAGCTATTCAGATACCAGAGGTTAAAGATGTCACACTAAAACTTCACGATCATGGAAAAATTGCCTGTGTGTATTAGCCTTCCATTCATTTAGCAAATCCCCTTTTCCCATGGCTGATGCTTTAAGCATAAGCTAAAAGCCTTTTACTTCACTTGCTGCAGTCTCTCATGCATATGCTAACATATTTTAACCCTAGATTAATGTGGGGATGCTGAGAGGACCTTGGAGTTGGTCGCTGATGTGTGGACTGTACATCAGCAAAGGTCAGACCTACCATTATACAAAATTACAAATATTTAGTCAAACTAATCAGTTGGGCCTTCAGCTTTTGACAGGTAAATAGGGAGAGCGTGAACATGGAAAAAAGAAAGAGAGAGTGTGAGAGAGTGACTACAGCAACATTTCTGGGACTTATTGCAGCTTAAACTAGCCAAGAACTAACATGTAAAGTGATCTTTTACAGTCAGTTTTGTCATTACGTGTTGTTTAGGGACGGGGTTATCTGAGATTTACTATGCAGGGCTGTCTATTATTATTTTTATTTATTTTTTATTAATTACATGACATGCCAATTAATTAACTGAATTAATCACAATTAATCACATCAATATTTGCAGAAAAAGCCCCTTAATACATTTTATGTAATATAAATAATAAACAATAATTAAAATAATTATGAATATTATATACGACATATACTCTGTGTACACACACACAGACACACACACACATATACATTTATGCATTTGGCAGACACTTTTATCCAAAGCGACTTACAGTGCAATTATTACAGGGACAATCCCCCCGGAGCAACCTGGAGTTAAGTGCCTTGCTCAAGGACACAATGGTGGTGGCCATGGGGTTAGAACCTGTGACCTTCTGATTAACAGCCCTGTGCTTTAGCCACTACACCACCACCACTCCAACTACACACACACTGATGAGCCAAAACCTTATGAAGTGAATAACATTGATTAAGTCAACATGTCATTAATATTTGTTGTATCAACCCGGTATCTTGTGAACACAATTCTATTTCTATCAGGAGGACTCGCAGACTTGAGTACAGATTAAGATGACATTTATTTGATGAATATAAAACAGGAATGTAATGCCTCTCTTTGGCGTAAGCCCTGTCTGGCGGTCTGAAGAAGTTGTACTCGGAACCTTAATATCCTACCGGAGATACGAGGTAGGGGCGTGGAGCCTACACTTGTGCAGGACAGGACTCAACTGGTGATGGTGGAGTGGAGGAGGTTGCTGTGTTGGCACACTGAAACAGCAATGTGATCGATTGTAAGCAGACTTACAGTATAAAGTGATGACGCATGATTGGATAGGAGTTACCTAGCTAATGGTGCAATGGTGTACAGCTGCGAGTCTTCCCGCTAGAACGATGCTGTGCTTATATTTCTATCAGGAAGACTCGCAGTCTTGAGGAAAGATTAAAATGACATTTATTTGATGAATATGAAACAGGAATGTAATGTCTCTCTTTAGCATAAGCCCCTTCTGGCTGTACGAAGAAGTTGTACTCAGAACCGTCAGATCCTGCCGGAGATTGGAGGCAGGGGCGAGGAGCCTACCCCAAAAGAGAAAAATAAAATACTACCCTCAAAATAGAAGATCCGGTTAGATTATGAACCAGGTAATGTGTATGCCGTTCAATCTGTAGAAGAGAAAAGGAGATGTGAAAACCTAGAATTGACACTTGGCATGAAATACACAATATCCCTGCCATTGTTGTTCAATACCTTTGCAATAGAATAATCTGTGCTTGCATTTATTGATGGCTTTTATGTTAGATGGGGCATAGTGTGAGTTTTTTTCCCCCCAAGGATTATCCTTGTTGTGTTTGATATTTTGTTCTCTGTCGAGAAGCCTGTGGTTGTGCAGAATATTTGCCAAAAGATAAACAATGTAATATGAGGCCCTATGATAAGGCCAACGTTGTTGTACAGTACCTTTAGCTGAAAGATATACAACATTTTATTATGAAACCTCCGACGAGGGAAGACATTGTTTGGAATGTTTTTAACAAAAGCTAAACAATGTAGCATAAAGCCATATGACATATATTGATGTTGTTTGCAATACCTTTTGTTTAAAGATAAACAACATTGATTAGGAGCCCTCCAACAAAGGCGGGCGTTGTTTGATGGTTATCTTGTTTGAAAGGTGAACATGCATAAAGCCACATGATAATGGCGACGTTATAGTGCAATATCCTTTGTTGAAAGATATCCCATGTTGATTATGAGCCCTCCGATGAGGGCAAGCTAGGCTTGTGCAGTAACTATGCAAAAGAAACCATGCTTGGGATTGTGGAAGCCTTAGTGAGGAGGGTTGATATGGTTATGCTGTGTCCTTGACAGTAGACATGCTTGAATTTTATAATTGAGTGGGGAAAGATAACTTACAGCTGATGGGGTATTGAGCATGTGTGATGATTTGTGGGTTGGGTCGAATACATTTCAGGTAGGATGAGGAAGAACAGTGGCCAAGCATCTTGATTGTTGTCTCAGGTATACCTTGATGAGCAGCAGTAGTAGCCACTCCGATACGGAAGTATAGAGTTTTCTTGTGTGCCTCAAGAAAACATGAGGGGAGAGACCGCAATGTTTTAGGGTAGTGGTAAGGTGATTTCTGAACCAGTAGCATAACATGGGTCTAAGGATGAAGTGATGAATAGGGGAGAGTCAACAGCGAAATGTAAACGATATTTAACCATGGAGGTGTAGGGGCAGACGGGGCTAGAGATATTTGATATGTTTATGTTCCAGCTGCTCCCAGAGTGGTCTGATTTAGAGTGTTTGAGAAAAAGTTAGGAGAAAAGGAAATGTCGGAAAAGGAAATCCTACGAGAAGGAAGAAAGGAGAGAGAGTTAGTAGTGAATTCGCTGCACCTCAAAAATCCATAAAAAAGCTAAAAGGAGTGCTGATTCTGAAAGAATGTCGTAAATTGTAAATCTGTAAAATCTTACTACTCTGTAAAAAGACCTGATGTGAGTGAAGAAATCATGAAGTGATGGGTAACCTCTTGTCCAGGAGAGAGGAGCAGGATTTTTTGGCTTCTTTAAGCAGCTGGTGAATGGAGGGATCTGAGAAGATGTTGGGGGTGTCAGGAGAATGGCATCTAGCATGAAATTGGATTGAGATAGAAAGAGATTTTAGAAGTCTGGTGTAAAAGCAAAATGGAATGAACGTGCAAACTGTGGAGACCAAAACGGGAAATAGAGGAGTAATGTGTTATTGCCTGAAGGAAGAATAGTGGGCCTATGCGGAGTTGTAGGAAATGAGCGAGGACTGGGTAAGTCATTTCTGCATGAGAGTTTTTGCAGAATCTAACAGGGGTAGCGTTGAAGGGCTTAGTCCAGCAGAAGGTCTGAAAGGGGTCGGCAAGGGATGGTAGAGGGACATAGTTGGTGAAACTACTGGCAGCAAAAATGAAAAAGGGAGTCAGCAATTACATTGACAAACTCAGGAATGTGCCTAGCTGATAGAATGAAGTTTCAGTTTATGATATGCCATGTCAAACATCTCAGTAAGGACATGAAGGAAGACCGGCCTTTATTGATATGTCGATCAATATGTTGTCAGAGAGGTGTGGGAAGTGAGGAGGCGGGAGATGAAGCGGCCTTGAGGAATTATGCGCATGGCGAAACTGAGGTGACCTTAGAGGGACAGGAGATTGCATTTGGAGACAAGAAATTACATACAAACTGATCCTGTCTAGTTTATCCTAGTCAAGCTGGCATGTTTAGAGAATTGAGCAAAATGCCAAGAAATTCTAGAGATGTGGTGTGGCCCCTGTTTTTTTCACTGCAGAGGGGAACACCCAGATTGTGAAAAAGCTCGATTAGAACATCCAATATGGAGTTGTGGGCAGCAGGGTAATCGATGAGCAGGAAATCGTCGAGCAGATGCAATGCGAAAGGAAGTATAAAGTAATTAAGAAGGATCCAGCTAATTAAAAATGTCAGGGCTACTTCTGCACCCGAATGTGAGTAAGACATCAGTTTTGAGTGCCACTTGACACCGAAAAGGGGTCAGTAGATGGTGTAAATGGGCATGATTTTGAAAGCATCTTTGATCTTTGCTTTAGCGAGGTGGGCGCCGTACCCAGCATTGGTAATTAATTGAATTGCATGATCAACTTAAGCATAGAAAAGGGAAAATGGCTCTAGAGGGATCATGTCATTCATGCTAGCCACATGGTCAGCAGACATGTTGAAAATTGAGAATATGACTAAAATGAGGTCAGGGTGAGTAGAAAGGTAATGTGTCAGAACTGAAACATTGACTGGAGTGAAGGGATGGTGTGGTTAGAATTTCCTTAATGGAGCCCTTTGGTAGCATTGGAAGGGACGATAGTGTCGTAGACACGTATTTCAGATGCAGGTCCTTGCAGAAACAACAAACATGAGAAAAGAAACAGTTAGAAAATGCACACACACATTCATAAAATTGATTGCAAATAGGCCTGCCTTTAACATAATAGATGAGTGTGTGTCTAGACATGTGTGTCTAGACAAAATCCACTTCTGAATGCATGTGATCTCTGATCCCTCAGACATCTCTGACTTGAAAAACATCATCATTCATCTGTAATATGTAGATATCATGCACGTGGGCTTGGGATTACTTTAGTAAACCTTTGTTAGTCAACACAATTCGCCGCCACATTTCAAATAGTTTTTGGAAAAAAAAAGCTGTCATGCTCTCTGGGCCAAAGAGGAAAAGCTCTTATCAGTGTCAGGTCCAAAAGCCAGTGTCTGTATGTGCTAGGGGTGTGTCAGTGCCCATGGCATGGGTAACCCGCACCTCTGTGAGGGCACCATTAATGCAGAGAGATATGTACAAATTTTGGAGCAGCATATACTGCCATCCAGCACCATCTTTTCCAGGGATGTCCCGGCATTTTCAATAAGCAGAGGGTACGGCTGCTAGATTGGCCTGCCTGCAGTCCAGACCATCTCCAATTGAGAATGTGTAGTGCATTATGAAGCACACAATATGGCAATGAAGACCCTGTACAATTGTGCAGCTGAAGACCTGCATTATGGATGAATAGGGAAAAATGCAATTTTTTCAACTTTACAAAAATGTGTATTCAGTTCCTAAATGCTTAATAAGTGTAATTAGAAGAAATGGTGTTGTTTCACAGTGGTAAACACTTGACTGTCCCAAATTGTTTGGAGTGTGTTGCAATCATTTGTTTTGAAATTATTGTACATAAAAATTTTTAAATAAATTCACATGGTAAAACATCATATAATGTTTAGTTGTAGTGCTTTCAATATAGCAAATGGTGAATATAATTGACAAATCCCTCCATTTTGTTGTTATTGTAATTTTGCATACCATCCCAACTTTTTTGGAATTGGGGTTGTAGATTTGAGAACAACATTTGAGCTATTATTGGGATGTGTGAGATGCTCTTAAAGTTGAGCTTAGCCTTCACCTTTTTTCATTGGGGATTCATTGGACTTAATGGGTTTATGAGTCTGAAACAGAATGACAGAGCCATAATATTTGTAATACATCTATCCAAATGAGAAAAAAAAAAATGACTCATTCACTTCAAATGCCACAATCAAGAGCACTATCCAATGAATAACAAACTGGTTTCCTTTAATAACTTTATTAAATACAGATGCTAAAATTAAAATGGAGAAAGACTCATAAAATCCCTCAGTAGTCTACATTTGATGTACCATTTACTATTTATGACAAACAATCCCCTCCTTTAATCACACACTGACATGGTCATATTGGCAATGCTAGGTAGGTCACAGGAGAAAAGAAAAGTCATACCTTAAAAGCTCAGCTACTGTTCTTCTGCACATTTAATCAAGGACATCCATTATGCCTTCAATGTATAGAACTATAACCAGCTTTTAGACCTGTCATCTTGGCCACCCTCCACCCTTGCACACGTCTAAAAAAATAAATAAATCACATTTTCCCCAACAAGTAACGCAATTAACCTTGGCGGCCAAGAACATGCTCCACATATTTGTAAAGGAATTAAGAAACAATTGTACATGAAAGCCACATGGGCTTGAATCGTGTCATAGACCTTGTGAAAAATGTGGAAGTCATGGTGGCTTTGAACACTTTTGTGCTAGACATTTAGCAACCTTCAACCATGACTTGGCTTTCAACATGAAAACATTTTATTTCACTACAAGGTTTTGTTCAGTATATTCCTGCTAAATGTCATCCTTATATTTAACTGGTAATGGAGGCACTTCTTGAAGAAAAGAGAAATTAAAACATTTCTGAAGCTAAATTGGTAGAATTGCAAGCATTCCTGATATCCATAAAGATAATAAAAAAATAAAAACTGTCAGGTTTTTTCATTCGGAAGAAAGGCATTAAAAAAAAAGATCTTTCACTGGTCTGGCTTGGCAGGGATGTTGGAATCCCAGTTTGGAATATGATCAATTAATATGATTAATGTTGTATTTTTTTTCCCATGCATGGATCTTCAAAGTCATTGGCTCATCACTGTTAAACGCTTGTAAGTCTCTGTGTTTGAAACCTCTCATTAATTTACAGTATATGGCACCTCATTTCAATGTAGTGCATTTTAATGTCCACATCATATACTGAACACATTATTATATTCATATTATTTTTATTACCGTAATCAAATTTATCTTGTTTTAAGGATTTTTTTATATTTTTACAGGAAAACAATACAAAAATAAATATCAAGAATATGATTTTTCCCTAATATCAAATGTCTTACTAGAAAAAAAGAAATTATAATCCAACGTGAATTTTCTTGATAAAAAAATATGATCGTGTCTGGTAACATGTGCATGTAAAATGGCTAGAAATAGCATTTTAGTTTAGCGTAAAGCTGACAATTTACACAAGGTTTATTTCTATTTTGTCTGCTCATATGAATGTAACGCATCTTAAGAAAGTGTTTCACCGCTGTTCAAATGCACTTTGGATTGCATCATTTATATGTATTAATGTTTTCCATCAGAAAGGACTAAATATGAAATTAAACAAACGACAATACTGTATTGTACTGTATTCTAAATACCAATTATTTAAATTGTTACTGTAGTGGAATACAGTTACTTATATTTTGTATTTTATATACGTATTCCTGTTACATGTATTTCGTTACTCCCCAACCCTGCAGATTAATGACACTGTATCTTTTTGAACATTTAATGTTTATGAACATTACATTCCTCAAAAATCCCCAAATTACTGTGATGGACCAAGGAGCTCTAAAATACCGGATTCAATGGATTTTCACTTAATTCATATCCATTAATTCTATGTTATGTCTAAAGAATTTTTCAATGTTTTCCAGTTGTTACACCATGACTCATTTATGACACAAAATGATAAAACCTATTGTCATGGGTGTCTTTCTATTGTTAGTCGTTTGCTAGTGGTATTGGGAGGAGGGGACATTCTCGTTCTAGAGAGGATTTTACTGGACCAAAATGTATGTACAAGATTGCATAACTGTTACGATCTCGTGTTGTCTGCCCCATGTTTTTGGTTTCACTCATCACTGATCACCCTCCATGTCACGTTTTCTTTGTTGTCTGCCCCGTGTTTCACTGTCTGTGTATAAACTACATTTCTCATGTTTCCCGGCCCTCATCACCACTGTCACAGCGTTATTGTCCGCACCTGTTTGTGATTTTTTTATTACCGTGTCTGTCTATTTAAACCCGCTTGTTTTCCCTTTCCTTTGTCGTTCGTTCATTGTTTCTTGTTCTTGCCGATGTTCTCTCTCTGTTCTTTCGAGGTTTACCCTGCCCTTCGTTAATGTTCGCTGTCTGTTCTACCCGCTGTGTGTTCTTTTGTGTTTGAGTTAATTTTTCCCATCGTGGACTTTTCTTTGTGTTTTGGCTCATCTGTTACTTTAAATAAACCGCATTTGGATCCCAACCACCCGTCTGCCTTCTCCTGCTTCCCGCACCCATTACAATAACATTGGAGAAGATTTTCAGTGAATATGTCATAAATTTGGTTATAAAAAGCTATCATTTATTATAAAAAGACTTATAGTGAAAAATTCATTTGGACTACTTGTATGTTGCCTTTAGGATCTTGACAGTCTCTTGTCAGTAAATGCAATATATTTAATTAAATTAAACATAAAAAAATTTACAACAAAAACTACAATGATGTTTAAATATTTTACAGTCTAAATAATTTATAATTTTTATGGTAATAATTTACAATAAGGTTGCATTTGATAACATTAATTAATACAATAGTTAACATGCACAACACTTTTAAGGCATTTATTATATTATTTATCTTGGTAAATGGTAATTTCCATATATCCTAATAGATTATCTTTTGTTTTTACAGTGAAAGTTGTATATGTTAACATTAGGTAATGCATTATGAACTAATAATGAACCAAGTATATTTATAATTTACAATTATAAAATATTACAAAATGCTGTAAAATAATCATTGTTTTTGGTTTGTTCATGATACTGTCTGTCTGTCCATCTTCTATCTTTGTCTATCTCATGTACAGAATGTGAAAATGGAGATTTATAGTAAAAAGGAATCTGTTTCTCACCCACACCTATCATATCACTTCTGGAGACATGGATTAACCACTGTAGTCAAATGGATTACATTTATGCTGCCTTTATGCAGTTTTTGAGCTTGAAAGGTCTGGCCACCATTCACTTGCATTATATGGACTTACAGAGCTGAGATGTTTTAATTTATGATCAGTAGAAGAAAGAACGTCATATACATCTGGGATAGCATCAGTAATGGGTCAGTAAATGATGAGAATTTTCATTTTTGGGTGAACTATCCCTTTAATTGATGGCAGAACTGCAATTGCATTAGTTTAAAAAAACTGTTTAAACTTGCATATTAATTTCAACTTTCATAAACTACAAAATTCTGAGAAACCTTTGCACTACTGACTCGAATGTTCCATTTAAAATGGATGAAATGCTTGAGCCCTATTTGGTGACCACCCTCCCCTGAGACGTTCGGTGGCTTAATATCCACCCTTCAAGGGTTAGATCAGGTATCCACAGGGGTGTTTGCCACACCATATCTGGGGTTGTTGGCTTTTATGGAGTGAAAAAAACAGCACCATCACTATTTGAAAAAAGTCATTTTTGATCAAATCTAGAAAGGCCCCATTTCCAGCAGCCATCACTCCAACACCTTATCCTTGAGTAATAATGATAAATTGCTAATTTGGTCCTAGAAAATCACTTGCTATTATATCAAACACAGCTGAAAGCTATTTGATTTGTTAAATGAAGCTTAACATTGTCTTTGTGTTTGTTTTTTAGTTGCCACAGTATGCAATAGACTGCCAAGTCTTAAATATAATATTAGGCCAAAAATGGCAAAAAAAGAAACTGCTTTCTCTAGAAACTCATCAGTCAATCATTGTTTTGAGGAATGTAGGATTTACAATGCTTGGAATTACCCAAAAAAATGAAGATTTCATACAAAAGAGTACTACAGTCTTCAAATACAAAGGACAAAAAGACACTTTTGAAACAGAAAAACAAAAATAATTGTTTATAGTGGCAAATAAACACAGATATTGAACAACAGATAATTGGAAAAGAGTGTAATGTAACTTAACCCCATTGAGCATTTGTCAGATCAGTTAGACTGCAAGGTGTGTGAGAAGTGCCTGACAAGACAGCCACATCTATGGCAACTGCTACAGGAAGCGTGGGGTGAAATATCTCCCGAGTATCTGGATAAACTGACAGCTGGAATGCCAAGGATCTGCAAAGCTGCCATCACTGCACGTGGAGGATTTTTTTGATGAGAACACTTTGTAGTTTAAGAAGTTCTGAACATTTTTTTTTAAATTGTAATAGTAATTTTTCACAATAAACCTCTTAAGATCCTTGCCATTTTTGGGAATTTCGGCCTGGATTTGGCCTACCCAAATTAAAAAGCTTCCCATTCCCACATACTTTGGCCTAAATACACAGTTTTGGTGTCATTTTACAGGAAACCCTTTGAAGTTGCATAAAACACTGCTACAAATAATAAAAAAAAAATATATGTTGTCTGAACAGTAATAACCCTCCTAAAAATTTTTTTTATATAAATTCATTTTTGAAAGTGTATAACTCAAGCCCTGTAAACCCTAGCAGCAAGCAGACAGTTTTGGCTGTTTCCACTAGATGTCAGCAAATACCTGAAAAAGGAATTTTGTCTGTATCATGTTTTATTTAATATCTATTTCAATTTATTTGAAGGGAGGAATATTACCTTTTTTTGGTGTACTTTCTAAAGTCTCCCCATACCCATATACAGTGCTATAAATGCAAAATCCCAGTGTAATTTTACAGAAAACCCTTTGTCATTACATAAAACACTGTTGAAAGTGGTAAATATGCACTCAGGTGTCTGGTGAGACAGCGTCTGTGTGTTTTTGCACGTAACCTACCTAGTGATCACTTCACAGTCAGGATGCAATATCACAGCCCCTGATTGGTCTATTTGATCTTGAGAGACATTCCCGGAAAGCGGAGGGTCTAAGCTTTACGGCAATATATGCTTTATCCGGATCGGATGTTTACATATTTTCCTGGATTGTTGAATATCATATAACATTACTTTGTGGTGTTTCTGCACTCGCGTGACATATCGAGGGATTACTTGGGCACACAACCACAGAAAACACTGAAAAATGGCTCATTTTGCAGAGAATAACCTAAGGTAAAGGATTATGTAGCATTTGTGGCTAACTGTGCTGTCTAGTGCGAGTAGCACGGCAAATATTCAATAATTTCACTTGTATGTTTACAAATGTTGATTGTATACTTCATGATTCATTCGAAGTGTATTAGATATGTGATTATACCTCAATAAAAAGACTTATTGGAACTTCTTACTGGCAATGAGAGCTTTCATTTGATACATGGTTTGTACATGTGCGTCATATTTGAGCGATATGAGAAATATGCGTATTCAAAAGCATACATAATTATGACCACGACTTTTGATGGGTGGAACTATGTAATTTATTGTAAATAAGTTACTTAGTGTAAAACAAATGCCAAAGTGATGCATATCTCAAGAAAGTAGACATTCTAAGCTTTCAAATGGTACCAGATATGAGCTCATAACTCCTCCGCATACATTTAATATTGGAAGTACATTATTACTGACGTAATTTTAAATCCCGGATCCGGGATCGTGGATTTTAAGATGTGTCCTGACTACACAATGTGATCAGCAGCCACTTTGGTGAATAAAAGTACCAATTTATTTCCATAAGAGCAAAATCTGTACATTATTCCAAAATTGTGGCTGCCAGTATATAATATTCCTTACATCTAATCGTAGAAAACATTACCTGGCTTAGGTAATTTAGGATCACTACTTTATTTTAAGAATGTGAAATGTCAGAATAATAGTAGAGAGAATTATTTATTTCAGCTTTTATTTCTTTTATCACATTTACAGTGGGTCAGATGTTTACATACACTCTGTTAGTATTTGGTATCATTGCCTTTAAGTGTTTAACGTTGGTTTTGGGTAGCCTTCCACAAGCTTCTCACAATAATTTGCTGGAATTTTGGCCCATTTCTCCAGACAGAAATGGTGTAACGGATTCAGGTTTGTAGGCCTCCTTGCTCGCACATGCTTTTTCAGTTTTGCCCACAAATATTCTGATTGAGGTCAGGGCTTTGTGATGGCCACTCCAATATCTTGAATTTGTTGTCCTTATGCCATTTTGTCACAATTTTGGAGGTATACTTGGGGTCAGTGTCCATTTGGAAGACCCATTTGCAATGAGCTTTAACTTCCTGGCTGATGTATTTATTCCTTCCTTGTGATGCCATCAATTTTGTGAAGTGCACCAGTCCCACCAGCAGCAAAGCACACCCACAACACATGATGGTGCCACCCCCATGCTTCACAGTTGGGATGGTGTTCTTCAGCTTGCAAGCCACAACCTTTTTCCTCTAAACATAACTATGGTCTGATGAAAAAAAAAAAACTTTTTGGCCATAATGACCAGAGGAAATTTCTCCAAAAAGTAATACATTTGTCCCTATGTGCACTTACAAACTGAAGTCTGGCTTTTTGGTGGTGGTTTTGGAGCATTGGCTTCTTCCTTGCTCAGCAGCTTTTCAAGTTATGTATATATATTACTTATTTGAATGTGGACATAGATACTTGTTCACCTGTTTCCTCCAGCATCTTCACAAGGTCCTTTGCTGTTGTTTTTGCACCAAACTGCATTCATCTCTATAGGAGACAAAATGCATCTCCTTCCAGAGCAGTATGATGCCTGCATGGTCCCATGGTGTTTATTCTTGTGTACTTCTTTGTACAGATGAACGTGGTACCTTCAGGCATTTGGAAATTGCTCCCAAGGTTGAACCAGACTTGTGGAGGTGCACAATTTTTTTTCTCTGAGGGCTGTTTTCTTTTGATTTTACTATTATGTCAAGCAAAGAGACAATGAGTTTGAAGGTAGGCCATAAAATACATCCACAGGTACGCCTTCAATTGACTCCAATCTGAAGCTAATTGGCTAATTGCCTCAAGGCTTGACAACATTGTATGTAAAATTCTGAACCACTGGAATTGTGATATAGTCAATTAAAAGTGAAACAATCTGACTGTAAACTATTCTTGGAAAAATAACCCACGTCATGCCCTAAGTAGGTGTCCTAAACAACTTGCCAAATCTATAGTATGTTAATATGAAATCTGTGGAGTGATTAATAAATGAGTTCCCTTTACAAAAAGCTTCACTACGATGCTGCGCTGCTAAGCGCTACGGGGAACAACTCTAGCTGTGAACCGAGCTGAAATAGTGTGTGTAACACGTCAATGAACATTGACCGAAATTTATAGCCTCGGCTGATTTAATCATTAGATGCACCTGTGGCCAGGCTATAAATGGATACGTCACCAGGTGTCGTCAGAAACTTTTTTAAGAGCGAATCTGTTTCTGTGTGTTTCACAAACTCTGTCAAAACTTTCTTTTCTCTGTTAGGAGTTAGAATCAGTTAGGCAGTGTGCAGTGAACGTTGTTCTCTTTTCTCTTCTGTTTAGAAAATATTATATATATATATTTCAAAAAAAAAAAAATAGAAAGAAAAAAAAGAGAGAATGACTGAAAGCCGCAAACGGTGCATGTTCCCCTCTTCTTGCTCTAGCTGAAGAGGACACACATCAGTTTTTGCTCTGTTTGTTTGGGGGTAAGAGCACGCTGCTCTCGCGTTGCAGCAGGGTGGGTGCGAGCACTGCGATTTGCTTTAACAGGCAGAGTGCTTAGTGCTCGCCTCGCTTGCTTCCGGGAGTCAGCACTCACGAAAAAAATAAAATAAATAAAGATCGTTCGTGGGGCTCTTGCATGTTTTTGGCTGAGGAGCAAGAGACGGGTTGATCCCTTTCTCTCGCTCTCTCCCCAAACCCAGCTGGTCCTTCACATGATCTCGAAGCGTGTTCCGACGCTTCTTCGGATCATGAGGAGGATTGCGATGCTCTTCCCGCCTCCGAGCTTTCCGTCCGCGATAAAAAAATCTACAGAGGAATTGCTCGATGTTGTTACTCAAGCGGTTGCCAGATTGGACTGGCCACACGAAAAAGAGACACCAAACCCTCCAAATTAGGGGATAGATTTTATCTTCCAGTCTAAGAAAGGGAAAGCCTCATGAGTCCCTTCCCTTCTTTGATAACCTCCATGAATAGCTTTTTCACTCATGGAGGAACCCCTAAAAAAATAAAAAAATAAATAAATATATATATATATATATATTTTCTTCCCGTGTTCACATACCCTCGACGTCATTATATTCGACCATCGTGGGTGCTGAGGCACGGGGGTATTCAGTGATGCCGCCGGTCGAAGAGACGCTTGCGAGCTATCTCTCGCTGGGCTCAGCATCGTCACTTAAGGAGCCCTCTCTCCCCTCAAAGCCTTGTAGGACAACCTCCACTTTAGTGGGAAGGGCTTATCAAGCAGCAGGTCAGGCTGGTGCTGCTCTGCACACTATGCTGTTTTACAGGCGTACCAGAATGACCTCCCGGACGACCTGAGTGTGGGTTCTGCACTTGACGAGCAAGCCTCAGACCTGCCTCAGTCCTATCTGAACGGAGGCTCAAAAGCAAAGCGTGGTGAGTCATGCTCCTCCTCCCAGGGATTGGGGACAGTCTCGCCTCCCTCGCCAGCCCCCGAAGCAAGACCTCAGGGCTATCATTTCTAGTAAGAGAAAACCCTGACGGTCTTGCGCCTAGATTAGGGGGTAACTCCCCTCGGGACGGGGCGCGTGCTTCACTTCACCCCTCCCGGTACCTCCTCGAAGCCCCTCCATTCCCGCCACCTCTTGGTGTTTTGGGTTGCAGAGGCTTCCGTCAAAATTGGCCGTTTTCGCTGTTCCTGCATTTCATTCAGGACGCGAAACACTCGACAACCCCTCAACAGGAAGTGTTAAAATATAATACCCATCTCAGAGATCCTGGCAGCGTGGAAACTTCTGCCGGATATATTCTTTTCTGTGGGTCTTATAAGGGCGTCAGGATTTAATTCACTCGCCTCTTTTCAGTGTTTCCACAGCGTGTTCTCACTACCGTAAACCGGATTTCTTTTTTATGTAAAAAAAAACCTCAATCTCCTGGTTAAAGGGGCCATGATATGTGTTTCCCTTCCAGAGAGAGAGTTAGGTTATTACACTAAATACTTCCAGTTTCCCATGGAGGGTGAGGGGTGGCATCTGGCTTAGGTCTTAAAGCTTGAACTGCCCGTGGGTGTTCAAGTCCAAGATGATGCCTGTCAATACGGTCGTGTCTCAAGCCTCATTTGGCTGGTCACCATCGATCTTATGACGCACTTCTATACTTCATTTTGAAGTTCTGCCACAACATGGAAAGTTCCTGAGGTTCGCTTCCAGGGGCGAAGTCTTCCTTTTTACCCGCACATTCACAATGCATGGTGTAGTGCTGGCTCCTTGCGACTCCGGGGCATCTGCATTCTGAATTATGTAGACGACTGGCTGATCCTAGCGCAGTTCCAGGAACTGGCAGTTCAGCACAGGGACATCATCTTAGCTCATCTGTTTCTCTAGGGTTGAGGCTCAACGCCAAGAAAAGCGTCCTCTCTCCCACTCAGAACACTGTCTATCGGGGCATCGTATGGAGTTCAATCACAATGCGGGCACAACTGTCTCCCGCTAGGATTGAGTCCATTCAGATCACCCTGAACAAAGTCAGGCTAGGTCAAGGTTGCACTGCTATCAGTATCAACGATTTCCAGGTCTCAGGGCGACCGCGTCCACAGTGATCCCTATGGACCTTCTGCTCATGAGACCGTTTTTGTTGTGGCCAAAAGCCAGGGGATTTCTTCCAAGGGCCAAAACCCCTAGGCTAAATAGGGTTACGCGCCTCAGGCTTCGTTCCCTTCCTATGTGGTTCAGACCCCGGTTTTCTGCCTTGGGTCCCACTCTAGGTGCGTCTTGTTGTCGCAGGCTGCTAACGACAGATGCCTCCCTGACAGGCGGGGTAGAGGCCTTAAGTGGTCGTCCAGCTTAAGGTGATAGGAGGGTCGTCAGCTCGGTTGTCACAGTCACTGTCTCGGGTTGATGGCTGTATTTCTGGCCCTGAAATACCTCCTCCTGAGGCTGCCATGTCTTGGTGCGGGTGGACAATACAGCGGTAGCCTCTTACATAAATCATCAAGGAGACCCACGTTCCTGTCAGCTGTATTTCTGACACGTCGGATTCTCCTTAGGGCCCAGGGCAAGCTCCTGTCACTCATGTCAGTTATATCCCTGGATGCCAGTATATGGGAGCAGATTTACTGTCCAGACAGAAAATACCAACGGGGGAGTTAAGAACTCCACCTTAAAGTAGTAGTTGGCCAGAGTTCGCCAGCAAGGGTTTTTGCCTCTTACTGATAGCACCGCGCTGGCCGAACAGGGCTTGGTTCTCGGAGCAAATTTCTTCCCTCGATGGCTCGCCTTGGGCGATTCCGAAGAGGAAGGATCTTCTATCTCAGGCACAGGGCAATATTTCATCCCTGCCCCGAATTGTGGAATCTTTCATGTTTGGCCCCTAATGGTACCAACTGAGGGACATAGTTGGTACCATAGTTGGCTTTCTCCTGAGGTTATCGAGACCTTTTTAAATGAAAAATTTTTCCACTTGGAACAAGTTTGGGTGAGATCTTAGGGCAGAAGAGGACCTCTTCGCCTCTATGAATAGCGCAATGTCTCCTCTACTTCTCCCTGAAATCACCCAGCCCCCTTGGGTCTAGATGTTAAGACACATACATGACCCAGAATGCGTCTGTATGTGTTTCTTTCCCCATTTTCTCTGCTCCCGGGAGTCTTGGCAATGTTCACCAGCAAGGGTCTTGCCTCCTATTAATGGCGCTGCGCTGGCCGAACAGGATATGTTTCTCGGAGTTAATTCCTCTCTTCGACGGCTCACCTTGGGCGATTCCGAACAGGGAGGACCTTCTCATCCTTGGCCTTTCATGTCTGACCCCTAAGGGTACCAAATGAGGTTCACAGGGTTTTCTCTTGAGGTTATCGAGACCATTTCAAGTGCTAGGGCTCCCTCCACTTGGAACTGATCTGGGTAGATTTTACAGGGCAGAAGAGGACCTCTTCGCCTCTGTTGATAGCGCAATGTCTCCTCTACTTCTCCCCGAGTCGCCCAGTCCCCCCCCTCCCCCTCGGGAGTGGCTGAACGTAGTAACGCAAATGCGCCTGCATGCGTTTCCTTCTACTAAAGTTCTTATTACAGAACCAGCTAACTGCCAGTCTGCTTCAGTTCTGGATTTTCTGTAGAAAGAACTGTCAGCGGGCACTTGCCTCACCACTGCCAGGTTCTATGTGGCCACTGCGGTTTGCCACGGCTTGGTGGGCGGGGTGCCCTCAAAGAGGCATCCTCATTATTGCCCGGGCCTACGAGGTGCGCGGTCAAGCTTCGCCAGTAGGTTTCAGGGCGCACTCTACCAGAGGGCTCTCCTCCTCTAAAACCTTGGCTAGAGGTCTCCCTCTGCAGCAAGTTTGTGATGCGGCAGGTTGTCCTTTCCGCACACATTCATTGGACTTTTATAGTTTGGATGTTCTGCACTCCGGGCTCTTATGCCCTTGAGTCGACATCTCAAGCTCATGTCTGGACAAGTTTGTGATGTGGCAGGCTGGTCCTCTCCACTCACATTCATCAGTTTTTATGACAAGTTTGTGTTGCGATAGGGTTCTCTTCGCACACATTCATCGAACTTTATGGGCTAGATGCTTTGCTACTCCGGACTCTTATGTCCTTGAGTCGACATCTCAACCCATGCCTAAACAAGTTTGTGATGCGGCAGGTTGTCCTCTCCGCACACATTCATTGGACTTTTTTAGTTTGGATGTTCTGCACTCTGGGCTCTTATGCCCTTGAGTCGACATCTCAGCTCATACCTGAACAAGTTTGTGATGCGGCAGGCTGGTCCTCTCCGCTCACATTCATCAGTTTTTATGACAAGTTTGTGTTGCGATAGGGTTCTCTGCACACATTCATCGAACTTTCTGGGTTAGATGCTTTGCTACTCCGGGCTCTTATGTCCTTGAGTCGACATCTCAGCCCATGCCTAAACAAGTTTGTGATGCGGCAGGCTGGTCCTCTCCGCACACATTCATCAAAATTGAATGGTTTAGATGTTTATGCTACTCCGGGCTCTTATGCCCTTGAGTCGACATCTCAAGCTCATGTCTGAGATCTCTCGCATTTTTGTGAGTTCACTGCACACCCGTAGGGGTCCGGACAGCCCCAAGTACGGCGGCGTGGGTATTGCGTTCCCCGTAGCGCTTAGCAGCGCAGCATCGTAGTGAAGCTTTTTGTAAAGGGAACGTCTCGGGTTACATGTGTAACCCTTGTTCCCTGAAAAAAGCGGAACGAGATGCTGCGCTGCTTTGCCGCACTGGGACGTCCCAGGACTGCTCTTCAAAAAGAAGTATCTGACGACACCTGGTGATGTATCCATTTATAGCCTGGCCGCAGGTGCATCTAATGTTTACATCAGCTGAGGCTATAAATTCCGGTCAATGTTCATTGAAGTGTTACACACACTATTTCAGCTCGGTTCACAGCTAGAGTTGTTCCCCGTAGCGCTTAGCAGCACAGCATCTCGTTCTGCTTTTTTCAGGGAACAAGGGTTACACATGTAACCCGAGACGTTTTAATGACATCAGCCTAAGTGTATGTAAACTTCTGACTTCAACTAAACTTATTTCAGGACACTGTGTTTTAAAAATGATTTTGTAAAATTCCAAAATCTTTACAGATCTTTATTGTAAAGTTTTTAAACAATGTTTTCCATGCTTGTTCAATGAACCATAAACAATTAATGAACATACACCTGTGGAATGGTCATTAAGACACTAACAGCTTACTGACGTTTAAGGTCAATTCAGGTCACAGTTATAAAAACTTAGGACACTAAAGAGACCTTTCTACTGACTCTGAAAAACACCAAAAGAAAGATGCATACTGCATGGAGGCATCAGGACTGTGTAACCAGAGTGATTACTAAAAGCTATTAATAAATAGTAATCTAAAAAAATTGCTAAAAGAAGAAACTAAATTTAAATAATTACATTCTAGGTTTGGGAAATTAAAACTTCATGTGATGTTTAAAATTGTATAGGTTCTCATGTTGCAGTATGAAACAAATGTATGTAGTTTATGTGTATGTATCCCTTTAAGAAAAATATGTGAAGAGTTTTATGGTTGACCAATGAGGAGCAATGAAGGAGCAGAGGAAGTCTGGGTATAAGAAGAGACAGGAAATCCGCCAAGACGATGGAGTGAAGCTGAATTTGTTTAATCAATAATTGTTTTTTCATCTGTTGATTTGTTTCTTCACGATGGTAAGACTGAAATAATGCCTTCTAAAGCTTCACAAGGACGTGAAAAATAGTTTTACCTGCAAACTGAAAGCTGATTTTTGCTTTTAGAGACCGAGTTATTTCAAATACAGACTTATTTGTCTCACTAGAGACTGGTTTGTTCAACCTAAAGACTGACTGACTAAATGTGAATTGTTTCTGTATTTTCTGAATTTTGTTTTCCTGTTGTTAATTGCTCTGTATTGTAAATGTAAGGTTTTATTTGTGAATTGAAACGAAATTTAAGTGGTTTGATTTGAACAAATTAACTAATTAAATAAAATAAAAAAATGTGGAATATAAGAGAGCAATAATTTGACTTAAATAGGTTTTTATTAAAAAATAAAAATAAAGACTAGGCATAGAAACCAATTTTCATTTAATATTTTTATTTTTGCTCATTGTTTACAGTGACATTGCTGTCATTGATGTTGTCTGTGTTCATTCCATTCTCACTACGGCTCCCTACGAACTTAGGCACTGGTCCACACCACCCTTATACGACTTGTACACTCGTGGAGCTGCCACAGTTTTGGTGCTCTGAGGGTGGGCGTTACAACTGCAGATGTGGCCAGGGCAATAAATTGCTATGTCCGTACTGAGACACCTAAGCAAGTGTTACAGGGATACAGGAAGGACAGCTGATCGTCCTTGCAGTGACAGACCACGTGTAACAACCTGCAAAGGATCGGTACATCCGAATATCACACCTGCAGGACAGGTACAGGATGGCAACAACAACTGCCTGAGTTACACCAGTAATGCAAAATCCCTCCATCAGTGCTCAGGCTGGCTGCAATAGACTGAGAGAGGCTGATCTAAGGGCTTGTAGGCCTGTTGTATGGCAGGTCCTTACCAGAAATCACTGGCAACAACATCGCCTAAGGGCACAAACCCACCTTTGGAACAGACAGGACTAGCAAAAAGTGCTCTTCACTGACAAGTCACGGTTTTGTCTCAACAGGGGTGATGGTCAGACTTGCGTTTAGCATAGAAGGAAAGAGCGTTAAACTGAGGCTTGTACTCTTGAGCTGGATTGATTTGGAGGTGGAGGGTCCATCGTAGTCTGGGCGGTGTGTCAAAGCATCATCGGACTGAGCTTGTTGTCATTGCAGACAATCTCAACACTGTGCGTTACAGGGAAGACATCCTCCTCCCTCATGTGGTACCTGTCCTGCAGGCTCATCCTGATATGACCCTCCAGCATGACAACACCACCAGCCATACTGCTTGTTCTGTGCATGATTTCCTGCAAGAGAGAAATGTCAGTGTTCTGCCATGGCCAGCGAAGAGCCTGGATCTCAATCCCATTGAGCATGTCTGGGACCTGTTGGATCAGAGGGTGAGGGCTAGGGCCATTCCCCCAGAAATGTCTGGGAACTTCCAAGTGCCTTGGTGGAAGAGTGGGTTAACATCTCACAGCAAGAACTGGCAAATCCGGTGCTGTCCATGAGGAGGAGATGCAGTACTTAATGCAGCTGTTGGCTACACCAGATACTGACCGTTGCTTTTTTTTTTGTTCAGGGACACATCCCATTTCTCTTAGTCATGTCTGTGTTGTTCAGTTTATGTCTTAGTTGTTGAATCTTTTTATGTTCATACAAATATTTACACACGTCATTTTTGCTGAAAATAAAAGCAGTTGAAAGTGATTTGAAACACTTGACTGAAATCTTAAAAATCTTTGTATACTTAAATGTTTGAAATTAGTTTTATAGACAAAAATATAATTGTGCTGCCATATTAATTTTATTTCATTATAAAACAAATTGTATTTAAAAAAAGTTTTTGAAATTGAAAACTTTGAAGAATAGCTGGAAGAAAACTTGTTTGTGGATGGAGGAGCACCAGCCCAATCTCCAGACTTGAACCCCATTAAAAACCTCTGGAATGTGATCAAGAGTAGGATGGATGGTCACAAGCAATTAAAACAAAGCCGATCTGCTTGAATGTCTGTACCAGGAGTGGCATAAACTCACCCAACAGCAATGTGGAGTAGACTGGTGGAGAGCATGCCAAGATGCATAAAAGATCAGTGTTATTCCACCAAATATTGATTTCTGAACTGTTCTTAAGTTAAAACAGTTTTGTGTTGTTTAAAAATGAATATGAACTTGTTTTATTTGCATTATTCATTTCTGTATTTATACCAGTTGTCATTTTCTGCAAATACATGCTCTAAATGACAATAATTGTTTTATTTGAAATTTGGGAAAAATGTTGTCAGTAGTTTAAAGAATAAAACAAATACCAAAAAATAGTAAATCCAGAGAAACTGATTTTGCTATGGTCTCTTAATTTTTCACAGAGTTTATATATATATATATATATATATATATATATATATATATATATATATATATATATATATATATATATATATATATGAGAAAGATAAACAGTGATGAGCAAAAACATTATGACCCCTGCCTAATATACTGTTGGTCCTCTGCGTGCTGATGTATGGACACTACAGGATCCCTTAAGGTGTCCTGTGGTATCTGGCACCAAGACATTATCAGCAGATCATTCAAGTCCTGTAAGATGCGAGGTGGAGCCGCCGTGGATCAGACTTGTTGGTCAAGCACATCCCTCAGATGCTCAATCGGATTGAAATCTGGGGAATGTGGAGGTCAGGGCAACACCTTGAACTCTTCCATCATGTTCCTAAAACCATTTCCGAACAATGTGTGCAGTGTGGAAGGGTGCATTATCCTGCTGAAAGAGGCCACTGCCATCAGAGAATACCATTGCCATGAAGGGGTGTTTCTGGTCTGCAACAATGTTTAGGTAGTTAGCATGTGTCAAATTAACATCCACATGAATGGCAGTTTCCCAGCCGAACATTGCCCAGAGTATTGAACTCCCTCCACTGGCTTGTCATCCTCCCACAGTGCATCCTGGTGCCATCACATTCCCAGGTAAATTGTGCACACGCACCCGTCAGTGCACGTGATGTAAAAGAAAATGGGACTCATCGGACCAGGTGACCTCCATCCACTGCTCCAAGGTCCAGTTCCGACACTCGTCTGCTTCGATGGAGAACGGGGTCATCGTGATAACTCTGGTCTGCGGCTACGCAGCCCCATATGCATTAGGGTGCAATGCACTGTGTGTTGTGACACATTGCTCCCGTAACCATCATTAAATTTTTATGTGACTTGTGCCACAGAAGACTTTCTGTCAGTTCAGACCGGATGGGATAGCTTTCATTGCCCTAGCGCATCGACGATCCTTGTGCGCCCAACACCCTGTTGCTGGTTTGGGGTTTGTCCCTCATCGGAACACTGTTGGTAGGTACTCAACACTGCTGAACTGGAGCACCCCACAAGCCTTGATGTTTCAGAGGCTTAATTGTCACGAAAATACTGCCACAATTAAAAAATGTGATTTTGCAATGGATCATACAAATGTTTGAATTTGTAAATTAGCAAACACAGACAAAAAAAGGTTACCCTGCAATTGTTTCCTTTATTGGCTCTAACCCTTAAAAAAATACGTTTGCTTGTGTAATCTAATTTGTCAGGTAGATTTAGTCAGAAAAGAAATGTTATTGACTTGAATGAAACCAGTTAATTTAGATATTATCATATGTAGCATATTTTTAAGTTACAAACATCTTTTACAGTGAACAAATGTTTTGAGATTGAAAGTGAAAGTACAAAACTTTAATTATGATATGATGTACAGTAAACTTTTTTTTTAGTGTGTTTAAAATTTTAGCCTAATTAAATGGCACACTGGAGCAAATATTATGTCACATTTTGTCAATGTGAAAAAGCAGTGTTAAAAAACAGCCCAACTTTAGTATTCTTATAAAAGCAAGCAGCGATGATTGGCCCAAGCACAACAGGTCGATTTCCACCTGGTGGCTTTCAGAAAACAATGCAAGGTGGACACATGCACTTGGCATTTGACATTATTCAAAATAATTTTTAAGCAATTTGGGTAAATATAAGAGGACTATTTTAAAGTCTGTTGTAAGAGCCATACTTCCTACTGTCAGGTGGTTGTGCTATAACCATGACCCAAAATAAAAACAAATCAATGTAATTAGCCCCCCAAAACTAAACATACATTTAAATTTTGATCTAAACCAAACATTACACACAGAAGATATGAGACACTTCCTTTTTCCCATTTTTTGCCATTAATTTAATGCCTTGTCATTGCAACACCATTCAGTATATCAAAATTGATTCACAATTTAGCATCTTCAATGTCTTGGCATAATGCTGTATAAATGTGGTGACAGTCTTTTTAAAAGTTCAGAGACTGCAATATTAAAAGAAATCCAAAATGTCTGACTTCCTGTTTGGTGGACCTAACGAATATAATAAAGAAAGTTGTCCAGCTTGATGAGAACTATATACGTACCAATTTTGGTGTCTGTAGGTGAAAATGGGGGTGCTAAAGAGGCCATATTACATAACCATTTTAAAGGGGTCACTACAGAGGAAGTGCTGTCCAGCCCTAATGACCAATGAATAAAATTTTAAGCATGCCAAGTGCCTTTAACAACACCCAAATATAGGAAGGAATAATAACAATTAATGTGTTGCCATGGCAACAGTATATAAGATATGAATTATTAATTCACAATTTTATATCAGCAGTGTCTTGATATCACCTGTTCTTATTGCCAGAAGCCATTCTGCAGTGTGGCGGCCCATGCAACAACTCTCCCTCTCAAGGTCACAAGCCAGGTGACTCCCCGGCCTGAGTGTGGCGATAGGGGTATGTGTTGAGCAGGGCGCGGCTGTAGAGATAAGTGGTAAACGAGTTCCACCTGTGTGCCACACCAGTCTCACATTCCAGGGAGGAGTGGCAGAAGTATTTAAGAATAGAAGACAGCGGCAGACGTGGAGAGAGAGAGGGGCCCACAGAGGTGTGTGTGTGTGTGTGTGTGTGTGTGTGTGTGTGTGTGTGTGTGCGTGCACTTTTAATTTTTTCTTTTAGTGCTAACTGATTCATTTGAAATTATTTATTGAAAAAAAAAAAAGATAGTTCTGATGATTATATTGCAATTAAGTAATTTACCATTCCCCTTCTGTCGCTCTCTCCACGTTGTGTCGGAGAAGCGACACTAGGGGTCTCTCTTGAGCGCCGATATCCACCTCTGATCTATGAAAAAAGGCCAATGAGAGTTGGCAGCCGGTATTTGCATGTCCCGCCCCCGGACATACGGGTATTTAAGCGGAGCAAATACGGGAGTTCATTCAGAAAATTTCTTCGGAGCCGATGGTTTGTTTGCAGTCTGCTGCGAGAATACACACCCTGAACTCCTGTATCTCTGACGATCTGCTTGCTGTTGGATTTGATGGCGCACAACAGCGGCTTTCTCCTACTTTGCACGGCGTGCATTGTTGCCCCTGATTGCTTCGACAGCGCAGACACACACACACACACACACACACACTGTGTATTAAAAGAGTAAATTCCTCTAAAAGAGCAAACACAGCGGCGTTGAACGTCCTTTTAAGGACGTGTCTTTTTCAAGATGCCCTTCCGCCCCTGTGTCGTTCCTGGATGCGGTAGAAGCCTCTCCGCTTCAGACGGCCACAGGCGCTGTCTCGTGTGTTTGGGCCGCGATCACACCGAGGCGGCGTTTGTGGATGGTTCATGTTCTCACTACGAGAACATGACCATGACCACGCTGTGGTCGCGGCTTGCTTTCAACAGAAAGCAAGCCACCCCAGCTGCACCCCGCATTGCTCCTTCTTCCCACAGGATTGAGGACGATGCGGTTGGCGCTGGGGGCGATTTGGGGCGCAGCGGGTGCAGTTTCGCCGGGTAGCCCCCCGCGAACCTCCCGTTCCCCGACACGCTCGCTGGTCCCCGACCATGCTCACAGCGAGGGCTGTGGTACCCACATTATCAATAAAAGAGCTATTTCCTTTGCCTCTGGGTCACCTGGCCCGCAAATGCCGTTCTCACGGCAATGTGCTTTCAGATTACGACAGTCCCGGTACACCGGACGCGGCGATCCCGCCTTCCGCCTGCCCATGACTGTCCCCCAGCCGGCCGGTTCAGACGAGTCCAGAGGACGCCAACATCAGACCTCCTCCTCAGTCACGAACCCGCCCCCCTGCCGGGCGCACGGAGCAAGGTAAGTGCTTTGAGTCTATTCTCAGCACCTCAGCCTCAGGCCGCAACGAAGCCGCCCGACGCTGCATTACCTGTTCCGCCCCGCTGCGAGGCCCCGCCGGTACGTCCAAAATACTCGTCCCTTTGGTGCCCCTAGCGCAGAGCTGGGAAGCATGGCTTTCGCTTCCCAACGCATCACGCTGGCTGCACCGGACCATTCGACTTGGTTACGCAATTCAGTTTGCCCGGCTCCGGCCCCCCTTCAGGGGCGTCCGCTTTTCCGCAGTATACGGCGAGCATGCCAGTTCCCTGCGCACGGAAATCGCGTCCCTCTTAGCCAAGGGCGCGGTAGAGCCCGTCCCTCCAACCGAAATGAGGAAGGGTTTCTGCAGCCCTTACTTCATTGTACCCAAGAAAAGCGGCGGCTTACGACCAATCCTGGACCTGCGAGTTTTCAATCGGGCCTTGTTAAAACTCCCGTTCAAAATGCTCACGCAGAGAAATATCCTGGCTGGTGTTCAGCATCTAGATTGGTACGCAGTGGTAGACCTGAAGGACGCGTATTTCCACGTCTCAATTCTGCCACGACACCGACCCTTCTTACGGTTTGCGTTCGATGGCCAGGTGTTTCAGTACAAAGTCCTCCCCTTCGGCCTTTCTCTGTCCCCTCCCGTCTTCACGAAGGTCGCAGAGGCGGCCCTTGCCCCGCTACGAGTAGCTGGCATCCGCATTCTCAACTACCTCGACGACTGGCTCATCCTAGCACACTCTCGAGAGTTACTATGCACACACAGAGACCAGGTGCTCCGGCACCTCAGCCGCTTGGGGCTTCAGGTCAACTGGGAAAATAGCAAGCTCACTCCGGTTCAGAGCATCTCTTTTCTCGGGTTGGAGTTAGACTCAGTCTCAATGACAGCACGTCTCACGAGCTAGCGTGCTCAGTCGGTGCTGGACTGCCTCGCTTCCTTCAAGCCAGGCACAGTGGTCCCTCTAAAACTTTTCCAGAGGCTCCTGGGGCATATGGCGTCCTCCGCGGCGGTCGCCCCGCTGGGGTTGATGCATATGAGACCACTCCAGCACTGGCTCCAGACTCGAGTCCCGAGACAAGCATGGCACCATGGCACGCATCGGGTAAGGATCACCCCCGCCTGCCTCAAAACACTCCGACCCTGGACAGACCTCTGCTTTTTACGTGCAGGAGTGCCCCTGCAGCAGGTGTCCCGACGCGTTCTGGTCACAACCGACGCCTCCCGGTCCGGGTGGGGTGCCGTGTGCAGCAGGCACGCAGCAGCGGGCCGTTGGAAAGGGGCCCCGCTGCGTTGGCACATCAACTGCCTGGAGTTGCTGACCATCCTTCTTGCTCTCAGGAAGTTCCTCCTGTTAGTTCGGGACAAACATGTCCTCGTGAGATCGGACAGCACCACGGTGGTGGCGTACATAAATCGCCAAGGTGGCGTATGCTCCCGCCACATGTCACAACTCGCCCGCCGTCTCCTCCTAGGGAGCCAGCAGCGACTCAAGTCGCTGCGTGCCACTCACATCCCCGGCAAGCTCAACGTCGTAGCGGACGCGCTATCAAGACAACGCATGCCCGGCGGGGAGTGGAGGCTTCACCCCCAGTCGGTCCAGCCGATTTGGGAACGGTTTGGCAAGGCCCAGGTAGACCTGTTTGCCTCCCAGGAAACCTCCCACTGCCCGCTCTGGTACGCCCTAACAGAGGCTCCCCTCGGGACAGACGCTGGTCGATTCCTCCCCAGTCCTCTGGGTCCGCAGTTCAGCGGAGGAACTCGCCGACCCAAGCCACTGCGGGTACCCTGATGGCTACCCTGTACTGGTGTAGGTGCTCCACAGGTAAGGCCTCCTGCTCGGACTCCCCCTGTGTGTAATTCCACGGTTCTGTCCCCTTATGAGCGGACCCCCGTGTCTCCCTTAGGCAGTTACAGCTGCCTCGGTGGCCGTGCTGTAGCAACTACCCCCTTTTCGAGGCTGGATCTACCACCGCACCATTCTTTCCACACGAGCCCTAAGACGGCCGTGTGACATGTCTACCACTTTTCCTCCCCAAGAAAAAGGGCAGGTGTGGTCTCCGCAGGGTCTGGGTAAGACCCCCTTCCCTATATGCGTGTAAGGGCCCCGGCTGTGATTGCTCTATGCGAGAAACATAGAGAGAAAAGAGGCCCAGCCAGGCTGGCCCATTCCCATGTTGGCAAACATCGCCTTGTTCCCCTTCCAGGGTAACTAGAAGGATTCCGATGTTCTTATGGGGCATTGGGGAAGGGTACGTGCAGCCAGGTAAAGACGATCGCGCGGCACTGGATGAAATCCCTGCCCGCCTCTGTATCGGCGGTTCACGTACACGGTTCAGCGCATGGCAAGATTGGAATGGGTCCCCTAGTGTCGCTTCTCGAAACAACGTTGAGAGAGCGACAGAAGAGAACGTTTGGTTACGTATGTAACCTCCGTTACCGAGGGAGGAACGACACGTTGTGTCTTTCCTCCGCCATGTCGCTGAACCGAGCCACTGTTGTGGCCGGACCATTTCCAGCTCCTCAGAAAAATCCTGAATGAACTCCCGTATTTGCGCCGCTTAAATACCCGTATGTCCGGGGGCGGGACATGCAAATACCGGCTGCCAACTCTCATTGGCCTTTTTTCATAGATCAGAGGTGGATATCGGCGCTCAAGAGAGACCCCTAGTGTCGCTTCTCCGACACAACGTGTCGTTCCCTCCCTCGGGGAACGGAGGTTACATACGTAACCAAACGTTTTTATATATCCTTAAAATTGCTTTAAATTAAATTAACAAATGTAATTCAATGCATTAGGTCAGTGGCCCCCAACACTTCACATTTTGAATATCTCAAATGTTTAAATGAGGACATAAATTAGGTTAGAATACTGCATGTCCACCCAACTGGTTACCAACAAACAACTATTGATCCACGACATTGCCACAACGTCATCATGACAGACTGGCACCATTCTAACGTTACGTTGTGGCTAGGCATAATATGTTTCCCATGTGTTAACTTTTGCCCAGGCCATATGGCCGACAACTCTGATGTGTGTGCAAAATATCATGAAAATTCAAGCATGCCATGTACCTAAAAAACATGTGAATGTACATAAAAAGGAATAATGACATTTAATGCTTTGCCATTGCAACACTGTTTCAAGAATATCAAGAATCCCTTCAGAATTTTAAATCTGCACATTTAAATCTTGAAATTAATTTAAAAGAAATTGAAGCAATTTATGCAAACATAAGATTGATATTTTAAAGTCTGTTAAAAGTGACATGCTTCCTTCTACCAGTTGGCGGCATTACGACAGTGACCCACAATAGCGACACCAATGTAATGAGCCCACAAGGCCAAACATTTGGCTCAATTTTCGACGCACACAGAACTGAGACACTTCCTTTTCCCCATTATTTGACATTAATTGAACACATCGCCATGGCAACACTGTTTGACCTATTAAAAATATGTTTGCAATTTAGCATAGTCAGTGTCTTGGCATGATGTCGCCCACATTTATCTGTAACATGAAATCCCTAGGAGTATTTCAAATTCCAGAGCATGCATTTTTCAAATAATCCAAAATATCCAACTTCCTGTTGGGCGGAGCTTTTGACTGTCATCACAAAAGCTCTAGATGTGTACAAAGTTTGGTGACGGTAGCTCAAAAGGGATCTGCTACAGAGCCTCCTGAACATGCCCATCTTACATTTACATTTATGCATTTGGCAGACGCTTTTATCCAAAGCGACTTACAGTGCATTATTACAGGGACAATCCCCCTAGAGCAACCTGGAGTTAAGTGCCCTGCTCAAGGACACAATGGTGATGGCTGTGGGGATCGAACTGGCAACCTTCTGCTTAACAGTTTAGTGCTTTAGCCCACTACGCCACTCCTCCTAGGTGGCACTACAGTGCACTTTCAGTGCTTGGGCCCTAAAAAGATTCTTCTGTGTCTGGTGGTTGTGTGACATGTAGCTTGTAAGGAGTTTGTATGGTTTCTCTCTCTCTCTTTTACCAAGTTCATCATCAGCTTTTGTTTTTGTTTTGTGATGCAGAAGGGGGCAGGGGATGAGTGTAAATTTACTGTAACTTTCACTGCTACGTCGACAGCTTTTCACTGACCTACATATTGTAGAGCCGCAAACCGGTGCTGGAGAATTACAGAGGAATCATGAGGTTTTATGAACGAACATGGTAATTTGAGTACAAACAGACAACAGGGGTGGGAAGTGCACATTTTACCAAAGGTTTTCTGAAGTCAATGATCAAGCACATTTCTTAAAATGAAAAAGAACTTCCTTTCACTCTTTGGTTAAATGGAAATTCAATGATCCGTTGACACCAAAGGTGGCTTTGAGACGACCTGAGAAGTCAACCTAAAAAGACCATGATGAATCTGTCATGGTTCCCGTCATTTTGTGAGTCTGGGTTTTGGTCTGACGGGACAGTGACATTATCCGCTCATGTATGTCTTTTATGTTTGAGATTGTGGCCTCTGTTTTATTCTGTGTTTCATGTCTGGGGTATGGTGTCTGGGTCCTGACTTCCGGTCTAGTTCAGTTCCGGTCTGTGTCGGGACCCAGACATCCATACTCCTTATCTGTCTGTTATTGACGTGGGTGAATGGTGCTCATGTGTTCTGGCTGCATGCACTTGTGTCAAGAACATATGTCTGTCTTTGTGACCATCTCTCATAGGCGCTCACGATGCATGCTTAGCTCTGTGCGCCTGGGTCAAGAGTGGTCGTTGTGCAGAGGTTCAGTCACTTTGGTCTTCGGTATCTGGTGCATGTGTGGCCGAACTCTCACACGAGTGTCCTGTCTCGTTTTGTCGCCTGTTGCATGCATCGTGTGGTGTTTGCCTCGCAATGTACGCTCAGGTTTTGTTTTGTGTGAGATGGCGTGGCATCGATTTGTTTATTATTGTTAAGCATTCTCTCGTCTTGTTTGTCGATTGACATCACAGTATATCGCCTCATTGTCTTAGCGATGTGTGCTCATGTCATTCGGGGTTTGCTGTCTTGTGAGAACATGTGAATTTGTTATTGTTTCTGTATCGCTGCGTGTTTCTCTGTCTGATGCCATACCCTGCCTTCTTATTTGCTCATTATTGTTTCATTAGTAACACCTGCCATTTATTAACCTGATTGATTTCTCTCCCTATTTTAGACTCCTCATGTGTGCTGTCCAGTGCCAGTTCGTCTTGTTCTCTAGTCTGTCCTGTATGTCTTTTATAGTGTTCCTGTCGATCCTGATCCCCAACCTGCTTCCTGGTCTGGTCAGTCCTGTTTTCCTCTGCCCCACTCTGGATTCCCCTTTTTCCGGTGTAGTTGTTGTTGGTTTCCCCCTCGTAGGAGTTTTTATGTTGGCCTTGCCTTTGTTTTTGACTTTGCGTTTGGGTCCAGCCTCTGGCTCCACTCGTGACATTAATAACTGGCCAGATTTTTTTACCCTTTCAACGGGTCATGCAGCACACTGCACTATTAAGCAACTTTACGAGCTGTGGCACTGCTGAGCTCAGGGTCCAACAGCCCCAGAATTTTTGGATGGGGATCCAGACACCTGCTAAGTGTTTTTGGCTCGATTTGACTAGCTTTTTAAGGAGTCAACATTTCAGTTCATGGCCTAACATCAAATGGTCACTTCATCTCCCTTTTTCTGACCAGGCAGGCAAGATGTTGCATCAAATTACTGCAGAATCTTGACTCTCCTTGCCTTGACTCTCCTTGCTTAAATTTTTCATTATCATTTTGTTTAATTAGTCTACAAATGGAATTAAATCTACTCAAATTCTCTTGAGTGCCCATTCTCTCATGTCCCATCTGCAGCAAAAGCCATTCACACATCCGCCCAAAGTAAGCCTATTATCATTCTTTTGTCTTTATTCTGCACATTAACACTTTTACACTCATTTTTGCAGTAACATCATAAATAAAAACAGACAAACCAGCAATATCACAGATTACATCAAAACTTGTGTGTATCTTTAACTACACATTGTCATATCAACAACCATCCAGTAATTACTCACAATTCTTGGTTCATGATGAAATGACTGACGTGGCCTATTAAGTTTTTGATTCACTAAAACAAACAGTAATTTGCTCGGTAGGAAGCACTGCATGTTTTGTTATGCAGAATCAAAAGAATAAAAAAATAAAGGCCCTCATATACTTCCAGAGAAATTCTTCATCATACTTCATTCAGGGGTAAAAAGAAGTTCTAAACAGCTGAGCAACGGTATACTGTTTGCAAACATTCAGATACCCGCCAAACCGATGAGGGAGGCGTAAGGAGCATTTAAATATTAGGATGCCACATGTAAAACCTTAACTAATGTAACATTAAAATGTGTTATCAGTGACTTTATGCCTCATTCTATGAGTTCAATTCACATGAGGTCTGATTTTAAGTAATATATAAGATGTCGAAAATGTTTAATTTGTATTATTCTCAATTCATGACTACTGCGCTAACATGATATATTCAGCCATAATATGCACCAATTAAACTCTGTGGTTGTAATTTATGATGGCACTGATATTACTGCAAACATAGGCTTATAAAAGTGTTAATGTTCAGAATAATGACAAAAGAATGGTGATAGAGGCATATCATACTTTGGGCAGACGTGTGAATAGCTTTAGCTGCAGATGGCACATGAGTTACAGTAATGGGCACTTGAGAGAATTTGAGTAGATTTGATTCATTTTGTAGACTAATGAAACAAAACACAAAAATTACATAACATGGTCTTGCTCGCCATGTGTGTTCATTTTGAATACTTACTTAAAAACAGAGTAGTAGGTGAAGCTCCATGTCACCATTACCGATGATGTTTATCAATGACCGTAAGGTGTTTAGCAGCCAGTTACAAGTTTTCCTAAAGGTTTGCCCAGGTAAGCTATTACGAACCATTGAAACAAATGCAAAAACACTTTTTGGCCAGATTTTGTTCTAAATTATGTCATCCCCATTAGTTCTTCGATTTTGTTTTAAGTACTGCATATCAATGCCTCAAGAATCATTCTTTTGGAATCGGACTCCGCTGATTGTGGTACATGTTTTGCACTGTAGATTCAAAAGAACTGGCTCATAAGAGTCATTTGTTCAGAAATCGAACTACACTGGACACACAGTGTGTTTCACTTTACTGATTCAATAGTGATGTTGCTGCGGCAAAGGACACGCTGTCAGTATTTTAGCATGTTGTTCGATGCATTTGTGTCAGTGGAAGAATGCACGTTTGATAACGGTTAACAGAACCAAAAGTTATGAAAATCATTCTGAATAGGAACCAGTTCACAGTTCCCAACCCTATTTTGGGTGCTTGCCAGGGCACTGCTGTGCGGTTACATATATTACTATACAGTTGATAAGGTGTTCTGGGTGGTTGTTAGGGCAATGCTAGGTGGGATGCTGGCCCATGTTCCCTCCTTCAGTATAAGTCTATGGAATGTTTTTCACCCATTTAATCATCAACCAGTCAAATTCTCACATCTCATTCATGTCCGTTGCACAAATTATGCATCACAAGTTACACAACAAAGTTCAATACTTTGAGTTAGGGGTTTGTTCAAATCCCAAACCCTTCAGTATGACCAAAAATAATAGTAATGCATGCCTTAGCAAGTACCACAGAACCTATGAAAAGACCAAAACATGAAAAATTGTGGAACAGGATTTTAATGGAGAAGTTATCTGACACAGGCAAATTGACAGAAACGTCTTCTCTTCTCTCTCCTCATTAGCACTCCCTATCTTTTCCTTTCCTCATTTTCCTCTCTCTGTCTCAGCCTGTAGGCATGGCTTCTGTCTCCTGCTCAGAGTGTGTGATAAATGAGAGGGGAATATGGGGTGCTGCCACTCACAGGGGGGTCTAAATTACCACTATTGATTGTATGTCTTCGACAACCTGACAAAAGACTTGATCACTCATGTTGTTAAAAGAGGATTACCGTGATATTTGTATCTCGTTACACCCATAAAGATTTCTCATTCTTGTCCTTTAGCTCATTTAAAGCATTTAATGGTTCCTCTAAACCCTAAACATTGTAGGCTAATCACACTGTTTAGATAATCTTTTCCACAGATGATGCTGTCAGAACTCACTGGTGATAAAGGGCTGAGCATTTGGAAAAGGAGAGAATTGTTCTTCGTTTGTAGCAGCTGTCACACTAAATATTTCTCAGACTAAATAAAGCTTGACTGTATTGCAGTGTTGACATTCTTATGGCAGCAGGGAATGATTTCAGCTCTTTCACAGCTGTAGACTTTCAGACATTTGTGGGTTGCTCTCTTTACCACAATGTCACCTTAATTAGTTTTCTTCAACACATTTTGTAATGTTTTATGTTTTGCTCATGCGATTGGTAATAAACAGAAATAAAAGGGAAAAAACATCAGAGCTGACAGCATCACTCATTCACTCACCCTCATATTATTATAAACCTGTATGAATTTCTTTCATCTCTGGAACACAAAAGGAGATGTTAGGCTCAGTCCATGTTAATGTTTTCAACAAAACTACTGACGATGATAGATTTGCATGTCCTCGCAATAGTTAGCATTACCTTGCAATAAGTTTTGTATGCCCTCACAATAGTATGTGTGATAAAACCATAATAACCACAGTAGTTTTCATTTCCCTGTATTATTACTATGGTTTTATTATAAATATCAAGGTTTAAATATGGTTACTATAGTAAAACCATGGTTAATATATTGCAAGGGAATGCAAGTCAATTACAAGGACACAAAACGTATTGCAAGAGCAATCAAACTAATTCAAGGCCATGCAAAACTTATTGTGAGGAAACTCAAACTATATACACTGATCAGCCACAACATTACAACCACTGAAAGGTGAAGTGAATATAATTTATTATCTCGTTACAGTGGCACCTGTCAAGGGGTGGGATATATTAAGCAGTAAGTAAACAGTCAGTTCTTGAATTTCATGTTACTTAAAGCAGGAAAAATGGGCAAATGTAAGGATCTGAGCAATATTGACAAGGGCCAAATTGTAATGGCAAGACAACTGGGTCAGAGCAACTCCAAAATGGCAGGTTTTGTGGGGTGGTCTCGGTATGCTGTGGTTAGTACCTACCAAAAATGGTCCAAGGAAGGACAACCGGTGAACCGGCAACAGGATCATGGGCATCCAAGGCACATTAATGCGTGTGGGGAGGGAAGACTAAGCCGTCTGGTCTGATCCCACAGAAGTGCTACTGTAGTACAAATTGCTGAAATACTTAATGCTGGCCATGACTGCTTGCTGCTAATTGGAGCTGCGTAGCCGCAGACCAGTGAGAGTGCCCATGCTGACCCCTGTCCACCGCTGAATGTGCCTACAATAGGCACGTGAGCATCAGAACTGGACCATAGAGCAATGGAAGAAGGTGGCCTGGTCTGATGAATCATGTTTTCTTTTAGATCATGTGGACAGCCAGATGCGTCTGCATCATGAACCTGAGGAAGAGATGGCAGCAGGATGCACCATGGGAAGAAGGCAGTCCGGCGGAGGCAGTGTGATGCTCTGGGCGATGTTCTGCTAGGAAACCTTGGGTCCTGGCATTCATGTAAATGTTACTTCGACACATACCACCTACCTAAAGATTGTTGCAGACCATGTACACCCCTTCATATCCCCGGTATTCCCTGATGGGAGTGGCCTCTTTCAGCAAGATAATGCACCCTGTCGCACTGCAAAAATTGTTCAGGAATGGACTGAGGAACATGACAGTTTAAGGTGTTGAGATGGCCTCCAAATTCCCCATCTCAATCCGTTTGAACATCTATGGGATGTGTTGGACCAACAAGTCCGATCCATGGATGCCCCACTATGCAACTTACAGGACTTAAAGGATCTGCTGCTAACGTCTTGGTGCCAGATACCACAGGACACCTTCAGAGGTTTTCGTCCTACCCCATGTGGTACCCTTCCTGCAGGCTCATCCTGACATGACCCTCCAGCATGACACAGCCATACTGCTTGTTCTGTGCATGATTTCCTGCAAGACAAGAATATCAGTGTTCTACCATGGCCAGTAAAGAGCCTGGAACTCAATCCCACTGAGCACGTCTGGGACCAGTTGGATCAGAGGCTGAAGGCTATGGTCATTCCCCCAGAAATGTCCAGGAAATTGCAAGTTCCTTGGTGGAAGAGTGGGGTAACATCTCACAGCAAGAACTGGCAAATCTGGTGCCGTTGGAGGAGTAGATGTACTGCAGTTGGTGACCACACCAGATACTGACTGTTACTTTAGATTTTGACCCCCCTTTTTTTCAGGGACACATTATTCCATTTCTGTTAGTCACATGTCTGTGAAACTTGTTCAGTTCATGTCTTAGTTATTTAATATTTTTCTGTTCATACAAATATTTACACATGTTTAGTTTGCTGAAAATAAAAGCAGTTGAAAGTGAGAGGATGTTTCTTTTTTTTTTTTTTGCTGAGTTTATATCTCAAGTAAAAAACAAAAAATGTTTTTAGTTTTGTTAATTTACACAATTGAATTTGATGGAATTTTGTAATGAAATTCAAAAGCGTAAATCATAAAAAAATGCTACTAACTTGCAAAGCAACCAGGACTGTGTGCTTATTCTTTCATTGTATTTTCTGTATTCCAATCAAGAAAGTGATATAGATTTGGAATGAAGGTGAGTGAGTGAATGACAGAATTGTAATTTTTGAGTTAAAATTACCATAAGGAACTTACATAATGAAAAGTAGCTAGCTAAACTACAAACTACTAATAAAAACAAACCATGCTTTTACTAGCCAGTCACTTTTTAAGCTAGTCTAAACTGTAGTTTAACTGCTTTGTATGGGTAGTTTCTCTCTCACATTCTTCAGTGCCTCAGTTAACCTCTTTCCTCCCTGATAACTTTTCTTTGCACATCATAATGACCTGCAAACATACGTTAACAAAAGCGAATAGGAACAGTTCAACAAATCCCTTCTATTGTAATGAAAGGGGCGTGTGACTATTCCATCTAATTACAAACTAAATGCAGATTAAAATAGATTTTCTGTAAAAACTCCTGGCATGCTTCAAACCACTACTGCACCATCAACTGCACTATATGATGTGCCAAAACAGAGGATATGTAGAGCACCTCTTCCATATATTCTCTCCAACTCTAATCCCTGGACATCCAGTTAGCTTTCAGCATATGTCCTAACAAATACTGTTGTCATCCACGAAAGAGGCTCAATTGGAAAGGATTATATATAACGGGTATTATGGAGCTGTCTTCTGGCCAAATCAAGATTTGTTTGCAGTCTGATTCAAATTGTGCTTTTGTTATCACACACACACACACACACACACACACACACACACACACACACACACACACACACACACACACACACACACACACACACACACACACACACACACACACACTCATGTAGTGTTTCCATGTTTTATGGGGACTTTCCATAGACATAATGGTTTTTATACTGTACAAACTTTATATTCTATCCCCTAAACCTAACCCTACCCCTAAACCTAACCCTCACAGAAAACATTCTGCATTTTTACATTTTCAAAAAACATAATTTAGTATGATTTATAAGCTGTTTTCCTCATGGGGACCGACAAAATGTCCACACAAGGTCAAAAATTTTGTGATAAATA